>NW_006159523.1:2280520-2282179 GCF_000334495.1 Tupaia belangeri chinensis | reverse complement strand
GAAAGGAAAGAAAGAACATCACTGACTCAAGAGAAGTGAGTTGGAGGCCTGGAATAGAAGGTAAAATATTCACTATACCATATGCCACTGTTGAAAAGTTGACTGAAGCTACTTCTGAGTAACAAAGACACTACTGAGAATAAGAGTCTATTACTACATACCTCAAGAGACATCCTCACATTCAGAAGACTTAAATGGTTTTGTCTGTTTTATCGTGGGTGATGAACCTCCCTAATTTGCCTCAATGAGAAGGGATCATTTTTTACCCATTCCTGTGGATATCCTTTTGCTGGCCCTGATAGCTGTATACTTACACACTTTACTAAAATGGATTGATGTCAGTGAGTAAACAAATTAAACCACAATTCCTGAATGTCCATAGCACATATTGTTTTCTACTCACCGTGACAACAGTGCACCATTTAAGTACCTCAGTAACTGAATAGTTAAATGTGGCAGGTTCCTTTCCAAAATAAATAAATAATAAATAAGGATTTTCAACCAGATGTGCTAAGATTTTTGCATTAAATAAATTTTACTTCTTTTAGTCTTTTTCTGAATATTAGAAATGTCACCACCTTTGAAAAGGTCACACAGATTTTAAATTAGTCAAGAACGATGAAAGTAATTACTCCAGAGTATTTTTGTAGAACTGTATTTGTCTCCTAAAATCTTAAACTTTGTAAAAGTGAATCTAATTTAATTTGATAGGATGAGTATTTTTCTGGACTTTGATGCTCATATAATGAAAAAAATCCATTGAAAAATGCCTGAAATTTACAGTATAATTGACCTGTGCAAGTTCTTCAAGTTTTTAAAATGGTTATACATTAAGCCAATATTATCACAGAAATAAAATTTTAAATGTTTTCACAAAAAACATTTAAGTTAGAAAACTATTGTTTGCAAAAGTACTAAAAGGCATGCCTCTTTTTAATATAGTTGCTAATAAATTTTCTTCATTTATTGGCTTTAACCCAAGTCTGTATTAAATTTATTGATACGACATTCCTATAGAGGTTTTAAAAATATTTTAATATATTTATTTTACATTCATTCACTGTATATCATTACAGCACACAAAATGAGTTTTTCCATTCAGGACACACTAAATATTGACCCAGTCAAAGATAATACCAAACTTATTCTCTTGTAAAGATGGTTTTCCATTTTGTGTTTCTTAACTGTTTTAGTCTTTCTTCAGTTGTCACTGCATCTCTCCAGTCTAAGCCTCCGAAATCACATGTTTTTCTCTCTGTGTACCCTTATCTATGTGTCTCTTAAAAGACTCTCATCATTGGATTAGGACCCACCTGGGTAATCTAGGGATCTCATGTCAAAATACTTATTAATAATTACATCTGCAAAGACCCTTTTCCAAAATATGACCACATTCATAGGATCTGGGAAACATGTTCATAGGGACCATCATTCAAACCACAAGGCTGTAAGCATTTTTGCCCCTACAAGAGAGTGAGTGTGGCTCCCTACCTGGTTCAATTTCTATCTTTGCTAACCTACGACAAATCTGTATAGAAACCCAGAGTAACCCTTCTAAAATTCACATCCTGCCTTGTACTTCTCAGCTGAAAGTCATCAACGACTTTCATTTCTCCAGATCCAAAGCCTTTACCACAGGCTAGGTCATCCGAAACTCTT
>NW_006159523.1:2276544-2280489 GCF_000334495.1 Tupaia belangeri chinensis | reverse complement strand
CCCATCTCTCCTGTAGCAGTTTTAGGAGGCTTTCTTATAGTACCAACCATGCCCTGGCTTGTAATTACCTGCCTATTTTCTGTCTCAAACTGCAGATTAGTTCTTTAAAAGCATGATATTGTTTCTTTGTTGTTATCTCAGCATACAGAACAAATTCTGGAACAGAGTAAGTGAGTAATATTTGTTGAATGAATAAATAGTATTGTAAAATTTCCATCTCGAAAGGTTCTATAAAAGTACATACCCATTATAAATTATATATTACTTATTTTCTTGAACCTTTTTTAGTAGCATTAGTTCTGCCTTTTTTCTTCAAGGGGAAAGTAAAGTGTTTATTGAAAGAGAAGGAAGGAAAAAATAGAGTTCCCAAGAATGGAGGAGGTCCAGGAAAATTGGATGCTGAGGAAAGACGTGGGCAGAGAGCTTTTATCCCTGCTAGGAGGAACGGTGCTTTTGTTCTCCTTGTGGTAGGAGGTCACATGTCCTGAGGGTGATGCTATATCTTGGGGTGCTCTCATTGCCATGAGAACCTATGTAATTGTGGATAATTGCAATCCAGTTTGTGCAGAGGTCATTAGTTTGGAATACGTCATTATCTCGGTTAACTTTGAAGGCCTGATGATCTGTATGTTGGAATTCATCTCCCAGAATCAGGGAGGGTCCTGCCCATCAGGGTTCTCTTTATTTAATTCTTACTATTTATTAATTTTTCAGAAGAAAATATTAATCATTGATTTTAATAAATATTTATTTGATTATTTAGCGAATTTACTTATGTCAGTTGGTGGGGATTTGTGGTTTTTCTTTGATAAATTATGTGTTGACCATTGGATATTTCTCTTCTTAGACATTTGATTTTTTATTTTGTTAAAGTTATCTCTGTATTTAAGACATTTAATTGTCAAATATGTATTTTTGAATCTTTAAAATTGACATATGAACTTTAATTTGTATGAATATTTGTTACATAGAAATATTCTCATGCAGTTGGATGTAAACATTTTTCTCCATCTGTTCACTTCATTTCTGAAAATATTTACTTGATATCTTTGAAACATAATTTTCTTCTGTTTCTTTTATATTCCATATCTGAGTTTTCATATCAGAAAAAGAATAATTTTAAGTTTAGAAATTTAAATGTTTGAGTTTTTTCTTCTTAGTTTCTCAGCTGTTCTTCTATTTATAAAACTAATAGAATGAAAATTGGAAGTGCAAAACACAATGTAATGTTCTTTGTTGAAGATGATGAATATGGTGTTACCCTTGAGTTCGTTATCATATAGTGTATGCATTCTTTGAAAAACCATATTTCACCCAAAACTATGTGCAATAATTAAATGTAAGGAAGAAATTATAAAATAAAATTAAATTAAAAAATCACTTGGATATTTTATAGAGAAGAGAGTACAGGAGAAAGTCAGGAAGATGTGGATTTTGGGACCAGCAGTTAGCGTAATGGCTATGTTGCTGGACTCCCATGTAGTCGACCACGGTTCAAGTCCTGGACCTGGTGGCTTAAACTCATGCAGGGCACATGTGCGTGCATGCCCAAGATCCCGAGAGGAGAATGGAGGAGAAAGGATTACGGTGTGGCCATCACCCCTGGGGGGTTATTTCTCGCTTTCTGTCTCTCTCTGTCTTTCTGGCGAGCACACGTGCCCTATAGCAAAAACCTCTCCAAAAAAAAAAAAAAAAAGATGTGGATTTCAAAAGACTAATATTTACATATTGTGGGACATAGTGACATTTTAAGTATTTGTAATACTAAAGTCTGCTTCTCTTTTGCCTTTAAGATCTAAAGGCAGACACAAGTAGTGATAATATTATTAATAGAGTAGACTTGAGAAAGAGAAGCTATAATTATTTAAGAATAGTATTTATCATAAATTGGTCACTCAACTGTATATTCTTAGCATTATCATAATTTAAAAAATCCTTGAAAAGCAAATGGTTTTCTTAATGCTTAGATTTGTACAGGCTCATGTTTATTTAAATTTAAAAACCTTTTCAAAAGGCCAGCAGGTGGTGTGGTGGTTAAAAGCGCTGGACTCCCACATGGTGGACCACGTTTCAAGTCCCAGACCTGGCAGTTTCCTTTCTCACTTTCTCTCTTTCTCTCTCTCTCGCTCACTTGCTCTGTCCCTCTCTAGCCAAATGAAAATAAATAAACAATAAATAAAGTTAAATAAATTATTCTTTAAAAAAAAAACTTCTCACACTTTTGTATGTAATTCTATAAAGCATACATATAGAATCTGAGGGATTGGGAGGCTAAAGGTGATGGTTTGAGGAAAGAGAAAAGACTTCAGAGAGGGATGTTTTTCAATCCCAGATCCACTTCCACATAACAAACATATGTTAAAGGTAAATTGCTAACTCTGAGTATCAGTTCTATCACTGTTAAAGTAAAGTTGTCATGCCAGCAGGTGGCATGGTGGTTAGGATGCTAGATTCCCACATAGCTGACTATGTTTTGGATCCCAGACAAGTGACTTGAAAACCATACCAGGGATGCATACATGTGTGCCCAACACCAACATTCCAAAAGGAAGATGGAGGAGAGGGAGTGTGGCATGGGGGGGGAGTGATTTTTCACATTCTCTCCCTCTGTCTCTCTCTGGTGAGCACACTTGTCCTGCGGCAAAAGCCAAAAGAAAAGAAAATGAAAAAGAAAAAGAAAATAAGAAAAATATGCCAGGCACGTGTGTGTCCTTGCCCAAGATCCAGAAGGAAAATGGAAGAGAAGGGGATTGTGGTATGACTCAACCCCCAAGAAGCAATTTCTTACTTTCCATCTCTCCCTGTCTCTGTCTGTGTCTCCCAGTGGGCATATGCATCCTATGGCAAAAATCTACAAAAAAAAAAAAAAAAGGAATACAAAGGAAAAAAGTGTCAGTAATGAATATCTTGCATACTTGTTTCCTGTTGTTGAGGAAGTCAACTACATCTATATGCATTTTGTGCATGTCCACTAGTAGATTTATTTCACATTTGCAAACATAGAAGGATATGAGATGAGCTAGAGTAAAGATAACAGTCTTCCCAAAAATTGATCTCATGATGCTGAAGTTTGCTGGAATCAGATCATTGCAATCAAGAATGCAAATAAGGTTACGATAGAATAATAGGTCGCTCTGCCATACATACTAGCATAAAACACAGAAATCCAATTAAATGCACACCCTTTTTATTTTGGAAGGTACTTACCTAGGCATCAGTTGTGTTCATACTTTGTCATTGTTCATTTTCTTTCATTTGACTCAGGAGTTGGGAAGAACAAAATGAATTGAGAAAGAATCAATAATGCTGTCTTTTCAAATGTTATGGATGACATTTTTCAGTCCCTCATAGGGGGTTCATGAACACTGATCCCATTTCTACAAATAGCACCTTTCTAGTAACATCAACTGACATCTGCTTTCTCTCTCACCTTTTACTCCTACTTGTGATACATTTGTACAAGTGAAAATAAAATCACATTTTAAGTAAGTAAGCTAGAGGCTTGGCAGATTTGGGGGATTAGTACACGGATTCATTATTTCTTGAAGTCTGTAAGGAAACAAGTCCATTTTCCCTGGGCACCTGCATCTTTCTTCCAGATAATCTCAGTCTTTGTATTAGCAGGAACCTGGACCCAGCACCTCCGTGTTCAGTCCTAACCTGATTATGGGAAATCTAAAATACTCCCTCGCTACAAGAAGGCAGACACATGTGTAATTTAAGGTGTCTGTATTAATGCATCTCTCTATGTTTTAAAGTACATGGATTAAAATAAATACATGTATTCAACAACAAAGAACAGGATGATAATTTGAAAAAGCATACTATTAGTCACATGTAACTTTAGAGATAAGATATATTAAGAGAGAGCCTACTTTTCCATAGCATGTTTAAAAACAACCCTACTGTCTGCATTCTTCTCAGAAGCCGATGTATTTTCACTTC
>NW_006159523.1:2268182-2276489 GCF_000334495.1 Tupaia belangeri chinensis | reverse complement strand
AGGAAGAACTTTGATTAGAAGCAAGGTAGAATTCATGTTTATTAATATCATTTAGTCATATCATATTCATTTTGTGCCAGTTATACATTATCCTTTTAAAGTGTTATGTCATTTGATTGCAGTTATTAATATTTACACTGTAGCGCTATTGATACAGTAGCAGAGAATTATTTAAAATATTAATTTGTTGTCACTTTAGAAAGCTCAGAAGAGTGTCCTCAGCTGATAAGACACTGCAATGAGAGAAATCTTAATAGAAGAGGTGAGAGACAGTCAGGATGAGACTTTCCCAGGTGCCAACAAGGTGTTTCCTACTGTCATAAGTGTAGAGAGGTACGTGAGAGCACGAGACTGCTGGTTGCTGGCACCGTTGAGCAGGCATGGCTAGACCACAACACAGCATTTCCTTGGACTGCTAGTACTCACTTATTGATAAAGCCCACTAGCTGCACTTACAACCTGCTGCCTTTGGGTGAATATAGGTCAGCTATCCCTGACACTTAAAATTCTCTCATTTCCCAGTTCGAGCTGGCTCAGAAAGCCAAAAGGCAAATGTAATAATTCATTCACTTTTGAACAGATGCTTATTATGTCTATTTTCACTAACACTGCACCCAGATCAAAGGGACCAATGGTGAGGAAAACAAGAAATATGAATGGAATAAAATGTAGATGACTCTCTGTGACATTTAGCAGAGAATTAATTAGAGGCTTTGGTTCCTTTTCAGTACTTTCTGTTCAGGGAGATCTAGATGACAGTGTGATTAAGTATAGTGCTGGAAGGGAATGTTTTCAACTCCTGGTTTTTGTAAAGATAAGATTTTACAATTATGCCAATTAAGTTGTTTGTTTTATTTACTGTATTTAAAGCCAGGCTAGATTATGTGATGACAATCATCTTCCAAAGGCCAGTACAGAGCCGTATTATTACTTACATTTAATTTCATACTTTGGACATGCTTTCACCCAAACCTTCAGACAAATATGGACACACACACACATACACACACACACAAATAATAGTAATTAAAAATAAGGACAATTTTGATGATCAAATATGTTTTTATTGTTTCACTTTTAAGAAGAGTTATTTATTTATTTACATATTTATGGCTTCTATTAAGTAAGTGAACTTCATTTTGTGCTGCTCTGGTCTATGCCCAAATATTTTAGATAAGGTGATCACAAGTTAACACAAAGAGCCATCTAGGTAGATGTCAAAAAATAAACTAAAATCACAGCAGATAGAGGAGCGTATATTTTAGAGAAGGAAAGAAGCACAATTTATGGCTTCCATGAAAGTCATGTCTTGCCATCCCTACTGGATGCTTTCTAAAGTCACTCTGTGGTAGCTAGCCAGGACCCCACTGGCTGGACATCACAGTATGATTTAGGTCCAGGGACACAACCTCAGTTAGTTAGCTCGAACATCTATCAGTGATCACGTGGAGTTGATAGGCAGCTATTAGACTCGAATTTTATGAAATTTAATACAATGTGAAAAAATTGTTATTAAAGCATGCACACATACATGCACATATCGCTAACAACATAATTTAGTGGCAGGAACATACTGCTAAATTACTAAAAATAAATATTCTTTTTTTTTGGAGAGGTTTTTGCTACAGGGTACATGTGCTTGCCAGAGAGACAGAGAGAGACAGAGAGACAGAAAGCAAGAAATCGCCCCTCAGGGGGGATGGCCATGCCACAGTCCCTTCTCTTCCATTCTCTTCCCAGGATCTTGGGCACTCACGCACATACACCCGGCATGAGTTTAAGCCACCGGGTCCAGGACTTCAACCGCAGTCAACTACTTGGGAGCTCAGGGACATAGCCATTATGCTAATGGCTGGTCCCAAAATAAATATTCTTGAGAAGACAATATTGCAGTTCAGTGATAAGAGATGACATTAAAAATAAGTTAAGCAAAGATGAGATTCTTAAATAATATCTTTATTGTTATCATTAATAATTATAATTCATAGTATTCAAAATCCAACAATAATACTAATACAGATTTATTTATATATTTGTTAAGAAATTCCATATCCATCACACCACTTGAACCTTAGGAAAGTCCTATAAATTTTAAATATATGGAATTTCCAATCTATAAAATTGGTGGCGTGGTGGTTAAGGTGGCTTGATCTCACAGGACTGACTGCACAGCTTGAGTCCTGGTCCTCGTGACTTAAAACATATGCTGGGTTCATGTGTGTGCATGCCCAAAATCCTGAGAGGAGAAAGGCAGAGAAGGGATTGCTAAACAGTCGTCTGCTTGGCTGGTGCTTTTTCACTTTCTCTCTCTCTCTCTCAAGCCTTATAACAAATTCAAAACAAAACAAAACAAAAAATATTGTTCAAGCACTTAAGAGATTTGACAAGGCCAGCCAGAATGCAAATGCCTGAGCAGATTTTGGCACCGCTTCACCTCTGGGTAAAGCTTCCACTCCAGATGACATGGTTAGCAATTGGAAGAACTGGATTAAAAGAAAGTGATTTAATTCCCCAAGCACTTTTATCTTTTCTTTCCCCGCCACTTTGGTCTTTTCTTCAAACCGTTTGAAGACCACTTCATATCATTCTTAGCATTTCTATTCTCTGTCTCCCTTTAACATCAAAATATGCTAACTTTTATAGTTATTACCTGCTTTCGTAAGCTCTTCTTCCTGTTGTGATGTCGTTTTAAGTAAGTTTTGAGTCCATTGTAAGTTCAGGTAGTCTATTCTTACATTATTAACATCTCAAGCCTACTAAAGCACTAATGAAATAGATTTTAAAGCTTAAAAAAAGGGATATATATTCACATCTACTGATCAATTTAACTCCTTTCTCTCCAACATTTCTTCTGAGAAACAGGATGACAGATTAATACCATACCTTAGGTGACTGATATTTTCTCAGCTGATCAATTTCTCGAAGTGTGCTAATGGTGGTGAGATACCTTGGTTGAGAAAATATTTTCTAAACTACAGCTAACTTATTTTTCAAAATGAGAATGGAATGAAAATTTTACTAGTTATAAGTAGAGGTATAATTTTATTTAAGGAACCATAGCTTAAAGGATGAATGAGCATTGTGTGATGCTCTGGCTGCTGTGTTCGAATGAAGTTATGTCTCCACCAGCCAGTTTTGCACCAAATAATTTAGTTATGAAAATCTATTGAAGATCAATGGATCCATATGCGAAACGTATTTTCCCTGTAGTACCCCTTTGGGAACTACCTCTACAGCTTATTTGTGATGATTAAATGTTTATATGGAATTTCTAAGATGTTTGTTGGTCTGTTAATCTTCCCCAACCTAATGTATGTACTGTAGGGATTATTTCTGATGGAGTTTTACAGTAGCTATTAATTCTTACATGTTGTTTTGTAATGCTATTTTCCTTTTAGTTTTTCTTTTGTTAAAAAAAAGAAAACTTTTCTTTTTGTTGCTTATGATAATTAAGATAAAAGTCAGCCTTTCAAAGTACTCTGTATGGGATCAAAATGCCACAAAAAGGCTGAAAATCAGTAAAAGATCTTAATTGATCCTCTCAGTGTGTTTAAATAAGCTCTCTGGTTGTACATGTGATAGTTTTCATATTGTTGAACTATCAGTATATGAAATGATCATCGTAATAATGGAAATAAGGCAGCAATAGCAGATTTCCAAATAAGTAAAGTCAAAGGCTGGGGTAAAGGGTTTGGAAAATGGAAGCAAGAAGGGTGGGAGAGGATGTTTTTATCTCCTAGTTTCCTGGTCCTTGACTATGACTCTGAGTGGGACCCCATTCTTTGTAAATTTGTTTATTATTGTGAGAGGGAGAGGGAGGGAGGGAGAGGGACTGGAATTCGCAACAGTCTTCATGCCACAATGCACTCTGAATCTCTGCCACTCATGCTCAGGAAAATGCCAGAACATGAACCCAAGGCCTTCCCTACGTGTGTCCAGTTACATTATTACTATGCTACTGCCTGGCCACTGAATAGGGCCCTTTTCTTAAATAAATTGCTTGTCCTTGGCTCTGGCCCCTGCTTATTCCTGCATATGGCAGTCCCCTTAAAAACATATAACCTGTGAATGAATCCCTAGCAGTCTCCCTGTAAGAATTCACATGTACTAGGACACTAGTTGCAAAGATTCTATGTGTCTACAGGTAGCAAAGCTTCACCTGATGGCTCCTGCTTCTCCCTCTGAACTCTGTGCACATCCGCTGTGTCTACCAAGGACCAACACTCTTACCACCTGCCAAGATTTCTGCTCAGAGGGCTATGCTGGGGGGCTCTGCCATTGGACCCCTAGGGAACTGTGGCTATACAGTGGTTGAGAATAAAGAATGGAAGTTATTTTCCTATTTTTGGCTAAAACATTGCAAAGAGGTGGTGAAACAGTAATATGTATGCTCCAATGGCATTTTTTCAAAGTGTTTTACATATTAATTTATTTTATTTTTTTATTTTATACATTCAATCACTGTACATCACAATAGCATGTAAAATGAATTTTCCCAGCATAAATACACTACACACCAGTACAGTCAAAGCACCATCATATGCATTATTATCAACAGACAATCCTTCACTTCTGTGTCACTTAAATGTCTTGTTTCTCTATTTTTCTCCTTAATTCCCTTCCTCTCACCTCCCCTGACCTCCCACTCACCTCCCACACGGTTTCCCTCCAGTATCTGCAACCGTTCTTTGTGCTTCTATATCCTCCAATCTGTTTCCTCCATAGTGTGCATACTCGGTATATATTAGTGGGGAACAGCTAAAAAATATATGGAAAAAATGCTCAACATTCCTCAATATAGGAAGGATGCAAATCAAAACTCTAATTAGATGCCACCTAACTCCAGTCAGAATGGCTAAAATTATAAAAATACAATGGTAAGTGCTGGTTGACAAGGCCATGGAAAAAGGGAACTCCCCTAAAGTATTGGTGGGAATATAAATTAGTAAAGCCACTGAGGGGATCAATATGGAGGTTCCTCAGAGACCTATAAATAGAATTACCATTTGATCCAACAATTCCACTCCTGGTATCTAGCCAAAGGATATGAAAATGCTCAGTCAGAAAAGTGCTTGCACATCCATGTTTATTGTGGTATAGATGCTAAGATATGGAACCAAGTGAAATGTCCATGAACAAATGAATGCATTTAAAAAGCATGGCAAATATACACTATGGAATACTACTCAGTCATAAAAGAAAAAAGAACAAAAAACAGACAAAAACAAACAAACAAGCAAACAAAAACAGGATACTGGCACTTGATAGAAAGTAGATGAATAAGGAAAATTTACTGCTGACTGGAAGGGTAGAAAAACCTTATGAAAGAGGATTCACACCAGATAAAGTAAACCCAGGACCAAGTCTTTCTCAACATCATGTCTATCCCTTGGACTTATCTCAGGTTCTAATATTAGACATGTGTAGGAATATTAGGAGCATTTACTCCTCCAATTACAAATGACATTTGTAGTTACATGATGGTCTTAGTTGCCCCAGTCACAGTGATCCATATCCAAACCACGGAGTGGCAGGATGCTTAGGCTTTTTACAGCCGAGATATCTACATCCAATAAGGTAAGGAAGAGCTGTTAAAATTCCATTGAAAATATATTTTTTCAGTTCCTACAATGTTTCTGGGTGTAATTTGCTCTGAAAATTACAAAAGGATACCTAAATGTGAAAGTCACTTTCATTTACTCAATATCTGGACATCTTCTTAAGAGTTTGGCTTTTAGAGTAGAGAAAGGATACAAAGAATAAGTTTTCTAGAGAAAAACAAATTAAGAACATGTTTTCCATCCAAAATAAAATTGCGTTTCTTGAGGTCCATGGAGGAAAGATAAACTTCCTGATGTTTGGTTTATCTATTTTCACGAGTCCAAGACATAGTCCTAGTGACTCAGTTCTTCCATGTACTAGCTACACAAGAAGAGGCATCTTATGGGACCTCTTGCCATGTACGTTTTTCCTTGGTGAACCACACATCACATTCTGCCTAAGCAAGAGAATTGCTTTTAAGATCAAAGGACTCATGACCAGCACATGATGTAATGGTTATGTCACTGGATTCCCATGTAATCGACCCCAATTCAAGTCCTGGAACAGCCAGCTTAAAACTCATACCAGGCCCGTGTGCATGTGTGCCCAAGATCTCACGAGAAGAATGGTGAAGAGGAGATTGTGGTGTGGACATCCCTCATAGGGGGTGATTTCTCACTTTTGTCTCTCCAGCAAGTGCACTCACCCTATAGCAAAAACCTCTCTAAAAAGAAAAGAAATCAGAGGACCCAATGCTTGTAGAACAGAAAGTGTTGTGCTTGCTCTTTGTGTGACTATTCTGAGAATGATGTTAGCCATCCATAGTAGTGGCACTTTATTGAATAGAGACACTATAGAAATTGGTGTTATTCTTAACCACGATCATGTTAATATCTAGGATATTGGAGCAGAAGCGAACTATCTATATGTCTGGGCTCCTATAACACTGTACCATAAACTGGGTTGCTTAAAAACAACAGAAATTTCTTCCTCACAGTTCTGGAGGCTGATAAGTCCAAGATCAAGGCAGTGGCAGGGTGTCTGCTGAGAGCCCACTTTCTGGCTCTTCTCACTGTGTCTTCACGTGGTGGAAGACGTCTTTCCCTTACAAAGGCACTAATCCCATTTATGAGGCTCCTTCATCTCAAAGACTCCCACCTCCTACCATCATTCTGAGGACTAGATTTCAACACAAGATTTCTGGGAAACACAAACCTCAGACCATAGCACACACATAATTTTCAAATCTGCCATCTCCAAACGCAGCCAGGCTGTATTAAGGAAAGTGTGGCAGTCTCAAAAGTGCTATAGAATGTGTCTGGCACTGCTATGTCCAAGTAGTGATGTAGCCCACAGGAAAATAATTTATCGTATTGTCTTTGCTCTATCCATTTAATTTCTTTTTTTTTTTTTTTTTGCCAGAGGACACATGTGTTTCCTAGATAAAGAGGAGAAGCACCTCTTAAGGGGCCATGATCATGCCACAGTCTTTTTGCCACCAATTTTCCATTTCATCAGGATTTGGAGCATGCTTGCACATGTGCCCCGCATGTTTTCCAAGATGCCAGGACTGGAATTCACTTTGCAGTCAGCCATGTGAGATCTAGCTCCCTGTGCACAGCAACAAACCACTGAGCTGCAGGGCCAAAATATATATATATATATATATATATAATAACAAGTATATATAAATAAACAAAAATAATATGTATATATGATTATGATTTAGTTTTTAATAGAACTATAATATAATCTTTTATAAAATTCAAATAATTCAGATGCCTACTGAAAAATAATTTCTACTAAACTCTCTTTTAATTCATCTACTGGAAATAATCAGTTTGAAAAATTTGAACGTGGCCTTCCTATTATTTCTGGTTTTATAAATATTACTTTCACCTGAAATCCTAGCACCTTGTATATGAATGTGAAACTTGATTTTAACAGTAAATAATTTATCATGAATATCTTTCCTGGTCCATACATATAAATCTAACATCATTCATTTCAATCCATAGTTATTTTTGGTAGATGCATAATTTTCTTTATATTCCATTGTGTAGTTGTAGTATAATCCATTGGAATGTTTTTGTATTGATTATTATTGAGTTTTATTTTTCAACACAATGTTATGTATTCTTTTTAAAAAAAATTATTTAATTTTATTTATTTATGTATTTATTTTTAAATTGTGACAAGAGAGAGAAAGGGAATTTGAGAAAGCAAATTACCAGGTCCAGGACTCAAACTGTGGTTGACCATGGTGGAGGGGGGGGGCATCCAGTGCCCTTAATCATCATGCTATTGTAGAGTGCAGACAATCACGTTAGGGTAAGGGAATAAAATGGACAAATCATTTATGTACAAGGTCTAATATGCGGCCTTCCACAATGCCACCTTTAGGCTTCTATGAATATCCTTTTATAAGTATTCTATTTTGGCTATTTTTTTTGTTTAAATCAATTAAATATTTCTTTGTAAGTCATTTGTATTTCTTTGTAAGTCATTTGTTTTTTTCTAATATGCATGCTTTTATATTAATTATATTAAAATTTTGTCCTTCATGAATATTGCAATAATTTTTCACATTTGATTATTCATATATTTAGTTTTGATACAACTATTGCCAAATCATACTTTTATTTTTATTGAGTCATTCTTTTATCTATCATTCTTTAGTTGTTTTTTTTTTTTTAATTTAAGTTTTCTGTGTTAAGAAGGCTCTTATGGGACCAGCAGTTAGTGTAATGGCTATGTCCCTGGACT
>NW_006159523.1:2257929-2268158 GCF_000334495.1 Tupaia belangeri chinensis | reverse complement strand
GAGTCCTGGACCCAGTGGCTTAAACTTACACTGGGCCATGTGCGTGCATACCCAAGATCCTGAGAGGAGAAAGGAGAAGAGATTGCAGCATGGCCATCCCCCCTGGGGGTGATTTCTCGCTTTCTGTCTCTCTGTCTCTCATTGTCTATTTGGTGAGTGCAAACACCCTATAGCAAAAACCTATCCCCCCCCCCCAAAAAATAGGCTTTTTTTAAGTTGGAGATATAGTACATATGTTTTCATATATCCTTAATGTTTTAATACAAATATATTCTTGGATTTTTTAATCCATATGAAACCTATTTCATAAAAATAGTTCTGACAGTTTATGTTCTGATAAAATTGCCAACAAATTTTTGAAAATTAAAAATATGGAAATATTGTGTGCACTCTCCTATAATTGCTTTCAAAGTTATGATTTATTTCCCAAACAGACATTAAGTGAAACCTCTCATCTAGTAGCTAAAAAAGACTGAGGAAAAATATAAGGCATCCTGGTTCCCATGGCTGCTGTCAGTATGTCTGAAAAACTCACGTCTAAGACATGAACTGTGCAGCCGACCATGTGAGATCCACCTGCCTTACCCTCCACACTATCTGCTGCACCCCCACAAGTGCATTTCTAAAAGCAAAGATAATCCAGCAGAAAAATGAAGAAAATAAATGACAATGTCTCACACGAAGGAAACAGACATGGTTATTGAACATGTAAAGATATGTTGAAGATTATTAATGATTAGGAGGATGAAAATCTGGCTCACATTGAGGTGCCATTCTTTATTCATTTGATGGACTTTTTGTTACGGTATGAATGCCGAGTTGGGTGATAAATGTGCGTTTGTTTCTTGTCTGTCTACAGTAGAAGCCTACATAGGAACAATCACTTTGGAAAATCATCTGCCTTTATTTACTGAAGTTCTACATTCAAATCAATGATGAGGAACTCCTTGCTCTGTTATGTAACCAAAAGCAATTCTGGCCCTTGTGCAACTAAGTACAGTAGTTTCTCCTTATCTGTAGTTTCACTTTTTGGCTTCGGTTATCCATGGTCAGCAATGGTGTGAAAATATTAATGAAAAGTTAAGAAGAAGAAATTCATAAGTTCAAAATTGTACCTTATTTTGAGTAGCATGCTGAAATTTCATACCTTTCCAGTCCATCCCATAAGGGACAGGAACCACGCTGTGACTAGTGCACTCATGCAGTACATGCCACCTTCCCCCACCCCCAGTTACCTAGCAGCCACCCCAGTTACCAAATGGGAAAAAAAAAAAAAGAAAACACATAATGTACACAGGACTTGTTACCATCTGTGGCTCCAGGCATCCACTAGGGGTCTTGGAGTGTATCCTTCCTGGTTGGTAGGAGACCATTTTACATAGAAAATAATGATCAGAGTAACATTATTCATAATAGCACTAATTTAGAAAGAGCCAAAATGCCCATCAAAAGGTAAATTGATGAAAACACTTGTGTATGTACAAGTTGGACTTGCATACAAAATCAGGGGCAACACAGCATTATGAGGCAATGAGGATGGAGCCCAGCTACTTACTGTTAAAGTGGAAAACATTCATGTTAACAGATGATAGTGTGATATGTTTCTATGAATACATATATCATTTTAGGGCATTTTTCATTTTAGGGATACATATTGAAACAATAAGTATGTTCATAAACAGAAAAAGGATTGACGAGGAATTCAGGTGGAGAGGTACTTCTGAAAAAGAGAAAAAATAAGGTAAGGGGGCAAATGATAGCCATGGAGTTTATTAACAGGGTCCCATCCCTTGTTTGCAGTAGTGAGTATGTGATGATTATTACTTTTTAATGATTAATTAAACAACTAAACTACAAAACATTTAAAAATTTTAAAAAATCCATTTATAAACCAACGTTGAAGGTGTCCATGACAGGAGGATTATGATTAGTCAAATTTTATGCACATGCAATCTTTTTTTTCAAATAAATTGTGAGCTGATCATAACCTAATTAATAAGATTATTGTGATAATTAAGTGTTATTATATGTGGAAGGAAATGGCAGAGAGTGAGTGTTCAACATTTTTTTAATGTATTTGGTTAACATTTTTGTGCTTTCTAATGGTTCTAGTTTATCAATATAAATAACTTGCTTTGGTGTCAGTTTTCTTTACATTCTTTCATTTTCTATTGTCTGGAAAGAAATGTATAATCCATGCATTAGCCAGCATACAATCACACATAGAAGTGGGCAAAGTGATTACATTAATATAAATGACTCTACAATAAAACAAACCTCCCTCATGATTGCTGCTTTCTGGTTTGACAAAATCACTGGATATGATTTATAACAACTTAATGTTTATCTTTCTTAGGGGAAAAAAAGGCATGGTATTTAATTTCTGTTCATGTATACAAATGATGATGTTGGGTAATTAGGAATTGTTAATGAGAAACAATTTGTAACTTTTCTGCATTAGTAAATAGCACACACACACGTACACATACACGCACGTACACAGGTACACACATTACTTTCTGAATACTTTGACAAGCATGTGAGCTTGGTATAAGTTGTACGGCAGCAAGGAGACCCAGAGAGCTCGAGTGTTTTTAATTGCACACAACTCAGGGAAATGTAGTTAAAATTCAAATATTCTTTCTAATTTCCTGTTTCCCACATTTCATCTACCAACTTTGAAGAAACAAGATATCTGTAGCAAGACACTGGAATGTGCTGAATAAATGATATGAAGCAACTATCTTTCACATCCTTTGATACATTCTATTGTTTGGAATAGAAGATACTTCTGCTATATAACATTATTTAAAAATATCTATGGATGTAAATTGTATATTAAGACAGCAAGCCAGTTTTGCATCTACTCTGTAATCGTGCAAATGTTAGGGCGTAAAAGCATTATGTGAATAAAGCTGTTCCATTTAGATAAAATTACCTGCAAAAAATGCTTCTTTGAAAATAATGCAATACAAATACAGCATACTCCGGATATTAATACTGAAAATATTAACTTTTAACCAAACAAAGTGAGTGATACAGCAGCGTCCACATTTCAGATGTTCTGGCCTCGCTTAGAAGTAAAGCTAAATTCATCATTGTAATTAGCTTTAAATTCTCAAAGGTTCCCATTACTATTTCTTTAGTTTTTGCCATTAATATTTTATATGCATTTTATATTGGGAAATTATGTCAAAGAAACTGTTCACATGAAAAGTATGTTTTTTTACTTTTAAAATTAACTTATGTAGTGAGTAATGTGAAGACCACTGTTTTATTTTTTCTTTATTATTACTTCTTAAATTTTAAATTACCCTTAAATTGGTATAGAACAGCTAATGGATGAGAATAACTCTTCATAATAAATCTCTAAGAAAAGAAAATTTGAATCTTTTAAGATAATTCTGGGCAGAGTAAGCAATTATAAAATAATTCCAGAAAACTATTTCACACTACATATTAAGAACAAGTACATAACTTTATGTTCTAGAGATAAAGGACAAAAATGTATGTGGGCAACAAACATTTTGGGTATTCGTACTACTTATTTTTGTTAACAAATAGCTTTAGGTATAAAGTCATACAGGAATATCAAACAGTATTTTAAACATACTTTTTTAAATTCAATTTTTTTGTTAGACATATCTTTCTTCATATGCTGTTTTCAGAAATAAATTTAAAAAGTGAACATTAAAAATAATGTCTACTATCTGCATAGATTGCATAGTCAACAAAGATTGACTTCCTAAAGAAAGATAACATAACAGGCGTGGTCAGGTGGCAGCCTTCTCTCCTGGGTAATGACAGAGTCAGTGCCAAAGTTCTCAGGTCTCTACATCTCCCTATTAATTATCAGATGGTGGAAGAATCAAAATTTTAATTTAAATGAATGAAATTTTCCTCAAAATGTGTTTTGTCTTGATGCCCCGTTTCACATTTTTTCATTATCAATGATTTACAATTTATGGTAAATGTGTTTTTGAACTATCCTTAAGAGCGAATTTTCATAGGAACAGTTTAAGAGGAGAAAGGAGAAAGATGGCATAGCAATTAGATCACTGGACTCTGACAAGGTTCACTGCGGTTTGAGTCCTGGACTTGGTGGCTTCAAGCTCACACACAGAGCATGGGCGTGCATACATGCCCAAGATCCCAGAAGGAGAGTAGAGGAGAAGGGATTGTGGCCTAGCCAGCCCCTCTGGGGTGTAATTTCTCACTTTCCCATCACTGTCTCTATCTCCTTCTCTAGGTAGCAAGTACATCACTCTAAGGTAAAAATCTCTTTTTACTGTTAAAAAAAAAAAAGGAAAAAACAGAGGACAAAGGATCATAGGAAATAGAGGTTATTTGGACAACTTTTGCCTGTTCATGTTGATTAGTGCTGAGTCTATGAAGTGGGATAAGTTAAAGGTACTCTGTTTAAAGAGGTGTCACTAAGAAAAGAGCACTTGCTGACATTTTTTCCCCAGGCGCCCTGTGGCAAGGTCAACAAGCTGCAAATACTAAATAATGCCACCTCTGCCCTGTCACAGTAGACACTTGTTTCTGTAAAGAATATCAGCTGTGGGCCTTGTGTGAACACAACAGCGAATCCTACAGTATTACAGAGGTGAGATTGGGCTGGTGTTGTGTTTTCTTTTTAATTGGATAGTTTTAGACTAATTCTGTATATTCTTTTTTAGATTTTGCACTCCACTTGTTATTACAGCGTAGTTGATGGCAACTAAATCAAACATCTTCAGTTGTCAGTGGATTGGTGATAACTGTGTACTGCTCACAAGTGCTCACCAGTTTGCTCAGATTTCCTTGCCAACGTGTCTCTGTAAACTGATTATGTTGCCTCTCCAATCATATTGTAGGATTATGAACTTCTGAGGAGTTG
Organism: Tupaia belangeri chinensis; assembly: GCF_000334495.1. Lineage (NCBI taxonomy): Eukaryota > Metazoa > Chordata > Mammalia > Scandentia > Tupaiidae > Tupaia > Tupaia belangeri. The sequence goes on along the minus strand of NW_006159523.1, from coordinate 2,263,276 downwards.
ATCCAGCCTTTGAAGTTTCAGCCTACGGGGAACCAGCGGTTAGCATAATGGCCATGTCGCTGGACTCCCACATAGTCGACCGCGGTTCGTGTCCCAGACCTGGTGGCTTGAAACTCACACCGGGCGCATGTGCGTGCATGCCCAAGATCCCGAGAGGAGAATGGAGGAGAAGGGATTGCGGCGTGACCATCCCCCCTGGGGGGTGATTTCTCGCTTTTTGTCTCTCTGTCTCTCTCTGTCTGTCTGGGGATCGCACAGGCCCTATAGCGAAAACTTCTCCAAAAAAAAAAAAAAGCTTCAGCCTACTATAATACACCATCCCTTTGTTTTAGAGATATTCATCATTTTACATGTTTATATATATTCATATGATTTCTGACTTTAAGATATTTGCATAATTCATAACTCAACCAAAATTCCAGAATAAGAAGTCATTTACTAATATGTTACGCAATAAATTCAACAAGGAATTAAATCTAGAAAAAACTCATTCCTTGAATCAGTCTCACAAATCATTAAAACAAGTAAGTTTACGAGACCCAGGAAGATACAGAAAGAAAAAGGAGTGCCTTTAATGAATAAAATTTCTGTCAAAGAAAATCAGATGCAATAAAACCAAAATGGAAAAAAAGTGAAGACAGACAGAAAGTCCAAGTTAAAAGAAACAATTTCACAAGAAATGATATGGTAAGTTGATCATTTAAATTAACTCAATCTTTAACTTAAGGTTGCATTGATTTTTATACACAAAAACTAAATAAAAATATATTACACGTACTACAGAAAATCTATAAGTTTCAAAAGAACAGGAAGAAAATAATAAGCAACAGAGAAAAAAATTGGAAGATATCATTATGTGTTTACATAGCAAATACAATTCAGAAGTTTTTATTTTTTTCTTTTAATTTTATTTATTGATATTATTTTTAATTGATAAGAGAGAGACTGAGAGAGAGAGGGACAGAAAGTGAGAAAGCAAGTTGCCAGGTCTGTGGCTTGAACTACGGTTGACCATGTGGGAGTCCAGCACCTTAACAACCACACTACCTTCTGGCCGGCCCCACAATTCAGAAGTTTTAAAAAAGCTATGGGTGCTTAATTGACAATCTATAAAAAAAGAAATAAGAGAAGAATTAATAAAATAAGTAAACTAAACTTTTAGGTGGAAAAACATAATGCCAGAAATGAGTCCAGACATACCTATAATGATAAATTTAAGATATTTATTTCCAGGGATGGCAGGTGGCATGGCAGTTGAGGTACTGGATTCTGATATGGCTGACTGTAGTTTAAGTCCTGGATCTGGTGGCTTTCTTTCTCACTTTCCCTTTCTCTCTGCCTCTCTCTTCTAATTTAAAAATTAATGATAAATAAATTAAATAATTATTTTAAAAAGATATTTATTTCCAAACTGAACAGAAAACTCTGAGTATATTCATGCTGTTTGATAATACTATATTTTATATTACACTATACTACACTCTACTATCAAAATAAGAAATAGAAAAATATGTCATTCTACATCATGAAAATATACTGTCTAAAAAAGCTGTTAAGATACAGCTACTATCAGAAAATATTGTATTTTCAATATAAGTTATTGAAATTTGCTGAACATGTATGTCCCTCCAAACTTCATTATGTCTAAAGTTCTATATGACTAATTTTTCTGGAATGCAAGAAAAGCCTCTTTTGGAATCTATATGTATATATGTGTGTGTGCACACACGTGTGCACACGTGTGAGTATGTTCAACTTAAACTAGCTGGAAGCTATTGTAAATACAAAGTTCAAAACAAGTAAGAATATTTTTAGCAACAGAAAGTAATAAAATGTAAAACAAAAAAATCTGCCCAAGAAAACCAAATACCGCTTTCTGGGGAAAAAAAGCCACTGAGAAACATTCAGCTAAACACAGAATCATTAGCAAACGAGGGACAAAGGGCTAAATTGCCATATTAAAGGCACAAGGACAGGCATCACCATGAGGAGACATCATAAATCACGACAGAGTAGTACGGGCCATGGGATCACAGCGTGTCTGAACACTCAGGAATTTTCCAAATGCACTCCAAATTATACCCAGCATTTTTTCTGAGTAATAATAGTCAATATTATTTTTACAATTTTGTATTATAATAATTTATTGATGAACATTAGAATGCTAAATCGCAATCTGCCCTTTAGCCTAGTGGTTATGGGAGTCAGATCCCACATGACTAATATAGCTTGAACGCCAGCCAGACACCTCTGAACTGGTAGACGATGCTGGTACTTGCCCTTTTGTACCAAGCTATCCTTTCTGTCTCCCCAGCTATACGTGCGATTTGTGACCTCCTTTATAGATAAATGTGGCCTGGAATACACACTGAGTGGGTGGGGGTTGTGCCCTGCACCTTGACAGGAAGGCAGGGTGGAGGTGTGATGGCATCGCCACAGCCCTTTGGAGGTGCTTTCTCCCTACTCTGTCCCTCAGTCTCTTTCTAGCTAGTGTACATACCCTCTGGTAATTAATTAACAAATGTTAAATCAAGAAAATTTCAGAAGGAAATTGCTTTTAAAATCTAGTAGAAATCAAGGAACTAAAGAAAAAGTTCTACTCTACAAGTGTGTTTATTTTTATCTTTTGTCATTCCTTAAAATAGAAATCGAGACACTGAGGTTATAAACTTGTATAAATCATTCATATTCTCTTTCATTCATCTGTAATCATGTGCAAAGAAAACAAGGGGGAATCTTTTGTTACTCCATTCCACAGTCTGATTAAATGACGCTTATTAAAATTTTAAAAGTGACAAATAACTTTACTCTTTTTTTAAGCGTTTATGCCATGATCCCATCAGAGAGTAGACTAGATATGATTCATGGAGCTTCTAGGAAAACACTACATATATTCCATTTTAGTGACAACACCCATGCTCAGTATTCAGAATAAAATTGCTGTAACCTTCCCAGCACTTATTTTGTTTTAGTAGTCATTAATATTAAACAGTTCACTAATACTTTTTTTAAAAAAAGATTCAATATTCTTGTATCCGTTATGGATTCTTGAAATTGAATTCATTGTCTTGGTATAACGAAAAGTATTTTTCTGTACACTATGAAAGAGTTCACCATATTGCTTGTATGGTCAGGGAATCAGAAAAGGCAGCTTGAAGTACTACATTGCTGTCAAATGGAAAATATCAGTGTGTACCACTTCAGAGGTATTAGGCCACAGAATCTTGTGACCAAATCAAAAGCAGTTCCAATTAGAAAGTGTCTCATATCTGGAAGTCCGATTGTAAGTGATCATCTCTAAGAGTCCAGGAAAGGGATCAAAATGTACTCCTGGGATTAGAGTTCCTTCTTTTATTTTTAAGTTTTATTTTATTATTTTCGTTTATTTTATATAGTCTCTGCAGCTTGTAAAATGAGTTTACTCAACATGAACACATTCGCACCAGTCCGGTAGAAGATAGGCCCATTATCATCAACAGGCCGTCCTCCATTTGTGTCTCCCTGAAAAGTCTCGTCTACTTTTCCCCTTGATTCCGTTCCTCTCACTCTCCTCCATCTCTCTCCCTCTTCCCACACTGTCTCCAGTATCTGTAACCATAGAGTGCATTCTTCAGTCACTGAGTTTCTCAGAACGAGGCCCAAAGGTACACTTGGAAACCAAAAGTGAGTTCAAGTTGATCTGTACTTTAATAGGAACCTGCGGTCCTCCCGTCTGGCTTTCCTTAAAGCTTTTGTGTTGTCAGTCACTGGACCAGAAAACCAGTCCAGCTCTCTCTGTGACACACGTTCATTGATCCAAAGTTTTTCTTCATGACATTTATCAAAGCTGTATTTATACAGGATATTCTTTTATTTTAAAATTGGTCTACATACCTGGTGTCCAAGCTTCCTAAAGGCAGAAACTGTTAGTTCCGGCCACATTTCATATTCAGCACATAGTAGAATGCTATGAGTTGAATGACGAGTAACTATTTTATGTTTAAATTTATGGCAACTTTTAGGTTATTTTTTCTCTTTTTTTCTTTCTTTTTTTCTTTCTTTCTTCTTTTTTTGAGAGGATTTTGCTATAGGGCATGTGTGCTCTCCAGACAGAGAGAGACAGAGAGACAGAATGCAAGAAATCAACCCCCAAGGTTGATGGCCACACCATAACCCCTTTCTCCTCCATTCTCCTCTCAGGATCTTGGGCATGCATGTACACGTGTCCGGCATGAGATTAAGCCACCAGGTCAAGACTCTATCCTCAGTTGACTGCATGGGAGTCCAGAGACATAGCCACTATGCCAAATGCTGGTCCCCACCTTTTAAGTTCTTAAACAATATATTCTTATATGCAGTATATGAAAACAACACTAGAACATAGTGCATTTTTTTTTATTTGTTTCAGTCTGTTTTTTGTCAGTAACAACTAAATACCACATGGGGTATTTATAAAGAATCTCATTTGGCATTTCTTTATTCTGGATACCCCAAATTCTCTCCTATAGCCAGGGATTTACAGTAAATTATTATTAACTATATTCACCTTACAGTATTTTATGAGGGACAAATCATTACTCTAATCTATCTACAATCGTGTTTGCAAGAATCAAATCACTCAATTCCTCCTGAGCCAACTTTCTTTTTATTTTTTCTTTTTGTAGAGATTTTCGCTATAGGGAGCATGCGCTTGCCCGAAAGACAGAGAGAGACAGAGAGATAGAAAGTGAGAAATCACCCCCCTGGGGGGTGATTTGCCACACCGCAATCCCTTCTCCTCCATTCTCTTCTCCGGATGTTGGGCACTCATGCATACGTGCCCAACATGAGTTCAAGTTCCTGGGTCCAGGACTCGAGCTATGGTCGACTACATGGGAGTCCAACAACATAGCCATTACACTAACTGCTGGTCCCCCTGAGCCAGCTTTCTCAGCTTATAGTAATCATTCTTCAGCTCTACCTCTAGAAAGTAACTTTCGAACTCCCACGTGTGAGTAACAACACGTGGCATCAAACTTCCTGTGCCTGGCTCATTTTGCTTAACATGACATCCTCCAGCCTCATCCGTTATCTCAAGGGACAGGATTTTGTCCTTTTTAGTGACTGAATATACTCATTTGTGTGTGTATGAGATGTGTATATTTTCTTTATTGATTCATCTGTTGATGGATACTTATGTTGATTCCATATGTTGGCTACCATGAATAGTGTTGCAATACACATTGGATATCTACACAACATACTGATTTTTTTTTTTCCTTTGGGTATATGCCCAGTACTGGGATTTATGGATTGTAAAGCAGTACCATTTTTAGTTTTTTGAAGAACCTCCAAAAACCGTACTTTTGACAGGAGATCCCCATGTCAC
>NW_006159523.1:2252055-2257898 GCF_000334495.1 Tupaia belangeri chinensis | reverse complement strand
TTCCCTGGCCCATCACTTAACTAGGACTGCAGACACATGTCACTGCACCTGGCCCATCTAAGGTTGGATCAGAGACCAAAGCAAGGCCTCAGCCTTGCACAGTAGTCCCCACTGTGACGAGGCTAAATTAGCCATCTAGTTGAAAATACTTAGCAAAATAAGAGGAATGGTAATAAAGCAACAACTGATGTAATGTTAATAATTATGTAATGCTTAAATTCTTTTTCAATTATTGGACTTCTCCACTGCCCATTAAATACAATAATTTTGGGGTTTTTAATAATAATTAATCTAACTTTTTTTTTTGAGAAGGACTCTAACAATAGTAGAAATTCTAATTTGTGCCAATGTTTTAGGTATAGGGATATGTAAAGATTCCTGAGATTATAATGAAGACAGTGCTGTTCTACTGTTCTCATAATTGACTTAAAGAAGATACTCCTCATAGCTTTTTTTTTTGAGAAGGACTCTAACAATAGTAGAAATTCTAATTTGTGCCAATGTTTTAGGTATAGGGATATGTAAAGATTCCTGAGATTATAATGAAGACAGTGCTGTTCTACTGTTCTCACAATTGACAAAGAAGATACTTCTCATAGCTCTACACACCCAGCTTTCAAGGGAAATGTCTCTTCAACACTACAATGTGGTGTGAAGTACCATTGGAAGCATGTAGAAAATTAAGTGATACTATATAGTATTTTTTTTTTTTTTGCAGAGGTTTTTTGGAAAGACAGAGAGACAGAAAGCCAGAAATCACCCCCCAGGGGAGATGGCCACACCGCAATCCCTTTTTCTCCATTCTCCTTTCGGTATCTTGGGCACGCACGCACACATGTCCGGTGTGAGTTTAAGCCACCAGGTCCAGGACTTGAACCACAGTCAACTACATGAGAGTCAAGCAACATAGCCATTTCACCAACTGCTGGCTGGTCTCCCTATATGGTATTTTTTTTTTTTTTTTTTTTTTTGAGAGGTTTCTGCTATAGGGCACATGCGCTCACCAAAGAGACAGAGAGATAGAAAGCAAGATATCACCCCCAAGGAGGATGGCCGCAATCCCTTCTCCTCCATTCTCCTCTCAGAATCTTGGGTGGCATGCACTCACACACACTTGGCGAGAGTTTAAGCCTCCGGATCTGGGACTTGAACCACGATCGATTGCATGGAAGCTCAGCGACGTAGCCATCATGCTAACTGCTGGTCCCTATGTGGGATTTTTCAACACCACAAAACCTATTTTCCAAAAGACAGATCCCTTAATGGGTTATTATTTTACTCTTGTTGGCAACTGCACAAGAAAATGTTGGCTAAACATTTTATAAAAGAAAAGGTGGAAGGGGAAACCTGGGTATTCCTGCAGACTACTGTTTAAATATAAAACAATTTCCAATTCCATTGTAGTCAAAAGAACTTAACAGAAATGACAGAAAATGAAATCTGAGTTTCTCAACAATAGGTTGAAATTTCAACAGTTTGGTCTGAAAGTGAAAGACCTTATAAATGATTCAGAGAAGCACTAAAGGGAGCCTTGATCAGGAGACCCAGCACCTGTGGGCACGTTTGTCATAGATGGCTGGAGCACAACATAGCAGCAGGCCAGAGGGCGGACTGCAGAACCACACATTTCTTTGCAAGCAGGAGCAGAGGCAGGGCCACCCCTCTGCACTTCACCAGAGCAATGGCCGACCACCCTTATGCCTGCAGCATTCCAGTTTCCTGACTCTAGAAGGTATTGTCTGAGAATCCAGTTGAGTGTAAACAATACCTAAGTCTCCTGACTACCGCCCTGTTCCATGGATACTCAGAATTGTTCAAAACAGTGATTTGAATAAAAATAAATAAATAAAAGGGATGTGACCACTTCATGATCTTAACGTTGATCTTATCACTGAGCAATGAATCTGTAACAGAAAAAAAAAAAAAAAAAAAAAACTGTGCAAAGAAAGATGATCTTGCTATCTTGCTGAGAAACATGAGGTCCGATTTTCAATGCTGTAATAAAATTGACTGGTAGTTGTGTTACGAAACCCTCCAAAAACACGCATAGAATTATTTTCAAGATATAGCCATCTTATGGTTTCTGAAAAAAGCAACTAGACACACACACAATACTAATTATCCACATGAAGGAAGAAAGAGGAAATTTTCACCCATACAGTCTATGCAATGATTATCAAACGTCATATTAAAACAGAAACAGAAAAACAAAGCCTGAAGTTTTCTTAGTAGAAAAAAGATGGTTTAACTAGAGTACCAAAAATTCTGAATAATATTTTTCATTTGTTTATTTTATTAGGTTTTCCACTAGAAAGCCTGATTCCGTTGTTCCTGAATCCTTCAACCAGGCACAATTGTTACAAGTTAAGAGCATTCATAATTCTGGACTTGGATCATATGACTATTTTTTTTTTCTCCTTCATATTTTTTTAAGAGTCTCAGAGGCAAGATTCTTTTTCTCCAACTTATATGTCTTCATATCCCAATTGCTTAGCAGCTAAATAAATGGTGGCTGACTAAAATGGCATATTCCTGAATAAGTAAAAATATCTTTGAATCCATCTGTTAAAACTACAAGTTCATAATGTAGGATTTGACTTTACAATCATTTATATTTAAAACTGCAATTTCAAGGATGCTTATTTGATGGCAGACTCTCGGTTATCCACAGTCAGCTTGCAAGGCACCAATAAATGGAAATGATAAACAACCCGGGTTCTATCAGCTTCAAGTTTCAACCTTTTCTCCATTCTAACTCTCATGAAAATGTACTAACAACACACAACATTAAATGTGTTTGTTATACAGGACCTTCTTTCTTGATTTATATTTTTGTGGAAATATTAATGAGCAGTGAAATGATCAAAACAAGGTAATCATATACACATCGAGGAAAAAAGGGTATGGTATTCTGAAATCTAAAATATTGTACTCTCAGATTAACTGTGCTTGTACTACACAATATAATATTTCATCTCTTCCTACAATCTCTGTGGCTCTAATCGTTAGAATTGAAGCTTAGAAATTTCTTCCTGGTGATAGAACACATGATAAGCTCTTGTTGAATTTATTTTTATAGCTTTTCAGGCAAGGAAAGTGGGAAAACAAATCTTTACTGGGAGCTCCTGTTCCTCCCAGAATCTATAGCGCCATCAGAAGAAATAAAACAAAACAAAACAAACAAAACAAACAACCAAACAAAAACAAAAACAAAAATCCTACATCACAGAATGTTAGACCTAGAAGACACATAGAGATCAAAGCATATCAGTGCTGTATTAAATTTTTATGCTTTTAACAGAAGTATTTTTTCCCTGAAGTATGCAAATGCCAATCAGTAAAACAGACACTGGAGGAATTTCTGTTTGCAGCTGTGCTTCAGGCCTCATCCTCCTCCCGCCCCCCCGCCCCATTTGGTCTCTGTTGCCCCTTTATAAAACCCAGACACTTCATAGAATAGAGGTCAATGAGGATACTTTATTTGTGTAGACAAGGAAGCCAAAAAACAGAGAACTTTATTACTAACTTGCCCAAGACTCAAGGTGTAAATATAGGACCATAGCCCAACAAGACTTAAAATTTGGGTTTCTTCACTTACTGCCTTGAGCTCCTTCCACTGACCCTCCAGCCCCGTGGAGGGACATAGCTGTTTGGGGCTTCCCATTTTCATCACTGTGAAACCTACAGACATGGAGAAAACCCCTCCTTCTCCTACCTTCCAGCAATAGCTTATCACAGCACTCACAATCTATAATATATTTACTTTTTCATATGTCTGCTCCAAAAGAATCTAACTCTTTGAGGAGAAGGACTTAGGCTTTTTCATTTTTATCCACAGTACAACAGAAAGTCTCTCCCATGTGCCAAACTGATCAGCTTTCTCCCCTATCTGCCCTCTTGTGAGGTAATGGGGGACAGCGCCATAGTTAAAAGTTTGTAACATTTGACCTGAGACTTTTTTGGGGGGAATAGTTCTGTAGCCATTCTAAACTGGATATACACTGTTTGTGAAGGACTTAAGGCCATTACAAATGCTCCTCAGCTATTATCATTTTCTTTTCTTTCTTTCTCTCTCTTTTTTTTTTTTTTTTGTAGAGGTTTTTGCTATAGGGCTCGTGTGCCCCCCAGAAAGACACAGAGAGACAGAGAGACAGAAAGCGAGAAATCACCCCCCAGGGAGAATGGCCTTGCCACAATCCCTTCTCCTCCATTCTCCTCTCGGGATCTTGGGCGCACATGGACATGCACCTGGTGTGAGTTTAAGCCACCGGGTCCAGGACTCGAACCACGGTCAAGCAATATAGCCATTACACTAACTGCTGGTCCTGCTATTATTGTTTTCATATTAGCCAAGGATTAAAAGCAGTTTGTAAGATGTTAAGTTTATTAAATAACATTTAATAATATTGCAACATAGGTTTCTGTAAAAGAAAAGGAAAACAAAAGTTTGAGAGTTCAAAGCTCTTACTAAATAGTTAAGTTCTTTTTGGTCAGAAAAGAAACAAATCTATTATTTTTTAATTTTTGTTAGGGGTTTTTGTTACAGGGCACGTGCACTTGCCAGAAAGAGAGAGAGAGAGAGAAATCGAGAAATCACCCCCCAGGGGGGATGGCCATGCCACAATTCCTTCTCCTCCATTTTCCTCTCGAGATCTTGGGCACGCACGCACACGCGCCCAGAGTGAGTTTTAAGCCGCCGGATCCGGGACGCGAACCAGAGTCGACTACATGGGAGTCCAGCAACATAGCCATTATGCTAACTGCTGGTCCCAACAAATATATTATTACTCAAAAATGAACTTTCTAATTCTTACCAAGTAATTAAAATATTAACTGGGATTATTCTGGTATAGGATTCCAATATTACTGCTCATTTCTAGAAGATTATATCATCCTTTTTTCTGACAATACATTCCTACAGTATAAATTTATAAATTCTGAATTCTTCTCAGATATTCTTACCTGAGCTAACCTCCTACTACCTCTTCAGCACTCATGCTCTCCTCCATTCCTGTCACCTTCCCACCTCTGCTGCACTCAGAGTACTGTACCACATCGATGCTGCACTCAGGGTATTGTACACATAGATGCTGCACTCAGGGTACTGTACGCATCGATGCTGCACTCAGGGTACTGTACACATAGATGCTGCACTCAGGGTACTGTACGCATCAATGCTGCACTCAGGGTACTGTATTGTATGCATAGATGCCGCACTCTGGGTACTGTATACATTGATGCTGCACTCAGGGTACTGTACGCATCGATGCTGCACTCAGGGTACTGTATGCATAGATGCTGCACTCAGGGTACTGTACGCATCCATGCTGCACTCAGGGTACTGTATGCATAGATGCCGCACTCTGGGTACTGTATACATTGATGCTGCACTCAGGGTACTGTACGCATCGATGCTGCACTCAGGGTACTGTATGCATAGATGCTGCACTCAGGGTACTGTACGCATCCATGCTGCACTCAGGGTACTGTATGCATAGATGCCGCACTCTGGGTACTGTATACATTGATGCTGCACTCAGGGTACTGTACGCATCGATGCTGCACTCAGGGTACTGTATGCATAGATGCTGCACTCAGGGTACTGTACGCATCCATGCTGCACTCAGGGTACTGTATGCATAGATGCCGCACTCTGGGTACTGTATGCATAGATGCTGCACTCAGGGTACTGTACCGCATCGATACTGCACTCTGGGTACTGTACTGCATCGATGCTGTACTCAGGGCACTGTACCACATTGATGCTGCACCCAGGGTACTGTAGGCATAGATGCTGCACTCAGGGTACTGTACCACATTGATGCTGCACCCAGGGTACTGTA
>NW_006159523.1:2248979-2250534 GCF_000334495.1 Tupaia belangeri chinensis | reverse complement strand
CCTGCTGCTTGCAACTTACATGTGTGACCACATTCACCACCAGGCCATTAATTGGTGATGCATTTATTTATCTTGTACAATAACCATATAATTAGTTTATTTTTTGGTTCCTGTAACACATACCACAAGCTTGGTTGTTAAAATTTGAGCCATTTGTTATTTGACAAGTCTGTAGGTTGGGAGTCTGACCAGGAACCCACAGGGCTGAAGCTGAGGGCTTGGCAGCACTGTGTTCGTTTCTGGAGGCTCCAGGCTAGAACCTGTCCCCTTGAATGCCTTAATACCTGGGGACAACCACATGGCTGAGCACAGATCCCCCCCTTCCTTATTCAAAGCCAGTAATGTCAAGGTGATTTTTTCTTCTGTTGTCACATCTTTCTTTAATATTTTCTGAAAGGTATTGTCTACTGTACTCCGTTGGATAATCCAGAAAAATGTCCCTATCTCTAGGTTTATACTTTTAATCACATCTGTAAAGCCCAGTTAACTATGTAAGCCAATGTATTTACCACCTCTACAAATGAGGGGGCACGTCTTTGGGGTAGTCATTACTCTATCTATTTTTAGTGAGCTCTGTGAATGGTTTGTGTTTTTAGCTTCACATTAGTCTAAAAAGAAAACTAATAAGTTGGTATTTGGGAATATGCCACAAAAATGTGATGCCACATTTTCATTTGTGTTTAATGTTTCAGTCCCAAGCTAGTCACAAGATGTTACAGTACAATGATGAAGTTGTTCCTATAATTTTTACCAAAGAGTTAAGAGAATTAAACCATGAATAGACCCACGATACACTATATAGGACTGTAAACAGTCTGATTGAGTTGATATGATTCAGAGACTCTAAGTATGTATAGTAATGCTGGGTTATTACTGATGTAAAAATCTACACTGAATAACTGTTATTTACATTTTTAATTAGTTAAATATCATTTCAACAATGGTCCATCGAAATAATATAATTTTTAGAAACAAGTTACATTTTTTGAGAAAAGAAAAATGCCATGATAATTCTTGGAATAATGACTAAAATAAAGGTTCATCATATTCAATATCCTAAAGAATCAAGTAGACATAAAGCAAGCCATTATACCTTATTGTTGTTAAACTGAATATCACAAATTTACTTTCTAAAATATTATCATAGTCACATAATATTAAGAGTGCTAATTAGAATTTTATTGGTGATAATATTATATTGATTTAATTTATAAGTGAATTTGGTTTTTATGGTAGTATAATTCTGTAAGCATAAGGAGTTTATTGCTAGTTTTAGTTTTAAATATTTATGCAACATTGCATTTTTGTCTTTAAAAGTTCTTGAGAATAATTCGTATGCTTTGACATCCTTCAAATCTCTTCTTTGGATATACCCTTCAAGTTTTCTTATCCACAGGACCGAGTCAGAAATAATGCCATTAAAATGCTAAAAGTTGTTTTTACATGCCTTATACACGAGAACTATTGCATTTATTATCTTTTTTTATAACCATTCCACTTGTCTGTTCTCCTTTATCTAACTGAAACTCATCATATATATATATATATATATATA
>NW_006159523.1:2214959-2243049 GCF_000334495.1 Tupaia belangeri chinensis | reverse complement strand
TATATATATATATAAATTTTTTTTAAAGAGTCTTTTGCTAGAGGGTGCATGTGCTCGCCAGAAAGACAGAGAGAGACTGAGAGACAGAAAGTGAGAAATCACCCCCTAGGGGTAATGGCCACACTGCAATCCCTTCTTCTCCATTCTCCTTTCAGGATCTTGGGCAGGCACACACACACATCCAGTGTGAGTTTAAGCCTCTGTGTCTGGGACTCAAATCGCAGTCCACTACATGGGAGTCCAGCGACATAGCCATTATGCCAACTGCTGGCCTCCAATATTCATCACAATTTTTAAACAGGGATAAACAAGCCCATCCTGTGGCCTAGTAGTTCAGGGAATCAGATCCTACATGGCCACCCACAGAGAGAATCCTGGGCACTATAACTTGAAAAACATGCCAGGTGAATGTTTGTGGGGGCCCCAAATTCTAACAGGGTACAGAACTAGAGGAGAAGGGATTGCATCATAACTATGCCCTTCTGGTGGGCTCTATCTCCCTCCCCCCTCCCCCTCTGCAAATGCATGTCATTTGTCTTATAAACACAATGGGTGGAGTTAGCTCATAGTACCTAATAAAATACACACTGTATTTTTCCCTCCTAATAGAAAAATAGAAAATAAATTTAAAATTCATTTGATTTATTTTCTGAAAAGAATCCTCCCTCCTAGAGTATGTGTGTCTTAAAAGGACATGCAAATTAACATTTTTTTGCAAAAAGCTTTACTACTCTACCGGCACACTTAATTAAATATTGCAAAGAGTAGCTACCATTTATTGACTTGCACTGTATACTGACATAATAGTAATCCTTTTCCAAACAAATTAATCAGCAGAAAGGGTTGGTGCTGGATCCTGGAGCACAGCTTTAGAAGTGTTAACAGCTATATCAAAGGTCTTACTTTTTTTTAAAATAAAACCTGACTAGGTTTTCAGCACATGCCATACCGCAGGCGCTTTAGAACTTCTGCAAAATATCGAGTGATTGCTTTCTTGACTTCTGATATTCTACACTTTCCCCAATGCACAATATACAAGCAAATTCAAACTTTATCTATTTATTAGCTGCAAAAAGCTATCACAGACAATTTCAAGGCTTATGTGTAACACTATTATTAAACTATTCAGCCTCCTCTTTTGCTCTCAGTAACATTTGCACATTTGCATCCTACCTTTCTTGTCCAGCAGAGATATAGAATGTTCTAACTGCTGGGCTTTTGCCAATTCAGAAAGCCTCTAATCCAAATTATTTTGAAAAATTAGATTAGATCTCTGTAGAGTACCTTCCTGAATGTTGAATTTCTTACATTTCATACTAGTGAGCCATCATAAAGCATTTTTCTGACCTTGCAACATTTTCATTTTTACTCATCTGCCATTTCCTATTGGCTGTGGTAGCACTTTGAAAGAAATTTACCACCTAGGCACATTTCCCAGAACCTGGGCTAAAGCTATCACTCCTCAGTTTCAAGATGTGACCTATCACTTACATTCAGAACATTACAGTGTACTGAGATTTAAGTTATTAACGCTATGGCCATTGTTTTAGACTCGTGCATTGCTAATAACACAAATCCTGAATCTAGGTCACTTACAAACAACAAAGACCTACTTAGCACAGAGATTTGGAAGTCCAAAGTCAAGAGGTCACATGTAGGAAGGGTCTTCCTGTGGGTAGAGTCCCAAGGTGGCACAGGTCACATGACGAAGGGAAAAGCAGAGCAAGAGTGTGAGTGCCTGTGTTGTGTGCCTCTGTGTATCTCCTCATCAACCAGAAGTGCCCAGCGGTGGGGTCCACCCTCACTCTAATCTTCTCCCAAAGGCCCCTCCCTTCAACCATATACTCAGATTACACTGTCACCCTCGTAACTCTGTCACAGTGGCTCACGGATTTCCATATATGAATTTTGGAGGGATATATTCACACCAGAACAGACATATTATCTTTGGGAGATTTTGTAGATTTCACTTTCTTGTGGTGTATTCGGTTTTGTGTACTGAGACTAAGAGAGAAAAAACAAACTGGCTGAAATGACCCTTAATGTTCTTTCTTTTTTAGTCTCATTTCTATATACATAAGGGTTGAAAAAAACCTTGTCTAAAGCGCCTTCCATTTCTATCCTTCAAAGTTTTAATAATGCATTCTATCTTAACATTGTTATTTCCATGCAAAATTCATAACAATTTAATGCTTCTCTGCCATTAATGGAGCTATTTGGTATTTTTCTTCATCTGTGCCAGTCATTTGTTTACAAAATATTGAATTCATCAAAAGGTCTTTTTTTAATCTTTGTTAAGTCCAAGCAATTGTCACAATATTACACATACATATTTTATCAATGACTTGAATAAATAAATGAACAATTTCTGTATCTATTTACTAGAGAGAGACTAAGTAATTGGGAAGGTCAAGTTCCCACTTGACTGTATTCCTTTATGCATACTTACCCACCTTGTCTAGGAATTCAGGGCCTATCAAATTGGGTAATATTGAAAAAGCCAGGAAAATTGATTCCTCAAGTTAATTCAAGTAATAGAACACGGGTCAAAATTTAACCTTAACTCCTACTCACAAAGAAAAGTGAAGTAAAGACAGATATTACCCTATCCACATGATTTACTCTTGGTTGCATCTCTATCTGTCTTTACCTCATTTATCTAACAGCAGAATATTAAGTGCCTGCGCTCTCCCCCACCACCTTCCTCTCTAAGCCTAATTTGTCTATCTTCTCTCTATTTCCTTTCACTCCATACATCATGCATGCATGTCTCTGATCCCTATCATTGTTTTTCCTACCTATAAGACACATTTAAATCTTTGCAATTAACAAAACAAAGAAAGCAAAAATGAGAGTAAAGAAAATGCTACAGCTTCCTTTCCTAGACAACTTAGCACCTTTTACGATTGAGCCTTATGCATGGTCAATAATTCATTTTCTAAGCAAACATCCTTCACTCTAAATCCAGCATAGTATCCAGGTACAGAGCTCCCTGCTTGCAGTGATGTGGCTTATGATTTTCAGAATTATGATGGAGTCCCATCAATATGTATTCTTTAGAAATTGGACTTCCAATTTCAAATTTTGATCTTTTTACAAGCCAGTACTGTGTGAAACAATAATAGTTATGCTGAGCAGTGAGCAAGCCATTCTGTTTTTCACTTTCAGTATGGAACAAAATAAATTACATGAGATATTTAATACTTCATTATAATCTAGGCTTTGTATTAGATGATAGTGCCCCACAGAAGATGAATATAAGTATTCTGAGCATGTTTAATTAGGCTAGGCTAAGCAATAATGTTCAAGTAAATTAGATGCATTAATTTTAAATATCTATCAGATAAGACAGAGAGAGAGAGAGAGAGAAAGAGACAGAGAGACAGATACCTCCAAAAGACCTCGAGACAGATAACTACTCCTGGCCTCAAACAGCCCGGATCAGGACATGTGCACATGCAGGTACTCAATGCATATGGAAAGGCAGTGGGACAGGAACCAGCGACCTTCCTGTGTGGGTCCAGCTGCAAAATCACTGCATCATTGTCTGGTCTTTAAATACATTTTTGACTTAGAGATATTTTTAATCTATAACTGATGTGTCAGGATATAACCCCATCGTAAGTTGAAGAGCATCCATACTCTTTAAAATCTTTTCTCTTAACCAGTGACCTTTTAGCTTCCAAACAGAATGATTTCAGTTTTTAATAAATTTTAGTAAATTTCTCTGAGCTTTGATTTCATTGAATCCTTGGCTTCTTGAATCTTACAACATTCTTTCTCTTTGAATTTCAGTCTAGCTTGAGTTTACTCATTTTCTGGTTTGGTTCTTAGGTTTGAGCTAGTACCTGTAAAGAAAATGTTATACCAGTTTTTAAAATAGTAATTGTTAATATATTTACTGGTTACTAAAACCACTTTTTAGGTTCTTTTTTCTTAAATTTTGATCTTTATGGAGTTTTTTCATAAATTATTCTTTTCCCATCACACAAATTTGCCTTAGGTGATTTATCTCCAATTATATTCTGTACTTATTAAGAAGCTTTCAACACTTAACTCTGCTCCATTCCTCACAGCTCAAATTCTTTTGTTGAAATCTAATTGCCAATGAAGTAGTATTCGGAGGTGGGACCTTTGGGAGATAAATAGGTCATAAAGATGGTGCCTTCTTGATGGGGACTAGTGCTCTTTACAAAAGAGACCTCAGAGGGCTGACCTGGCCTTTCTACCACATGAGGACATGGCTAAAGAGAAAGTGTCACCTGCAGACCAGGAAGTAGACCATTACCAGAACTCTGCAGCACCTTGGTGATTACCTTTGCAGCCTCCAAACTGAGATAAATAAATTTTTGTTATTTATGAAACTACTCCAAAAAGTCCATGAGAAAAATGGAATTAAAGTATGAGTTTATTTTAGTGCAAAAGAATAATTTGAAACCCCTGCATAATTTTTTCATAATGTATATTTCCTATGAACTTTTTGAAGACCCTCCTCATACAAACTACCCATTTGTGGTGTTTTGTTACACTAACCCAGAGAGGCTTACACATCTTTCATTCCATCATCTCTAAATGTCAAACTCACAAACACGTCATGAACATTCTGGCCTACTGTTTTCATTTTGAAGTACTTTTCTTCTCTTTATTTTACCTCTCTCCAATTCAATAATTCTCCTGTCTCCAATTCAATAATTCTCTACACTGAATGAGAATGATTTTTTTCTAAAGCTCTTCCATAATTCTTTGCCATTTATAGGGTATGTTGAAACTCCTCAACACACTACATTAAGTTGGGTTAATATTTGTTTAGTTACCATCCTATAATAAGCACTGTGGTTTATGCTCCTCATACATGCTTTTGTCTCAAGTACATTTTTTAATTTAGAAGAGAAAATTAAATGGTGAGTTGGAGTCAGTTGAGTGATTATTACAAACTGTAGGCTAAAAGAATGGGGACTTGGCCTAGGGTATTGTTTTGGGGGATGATACTAATGCATGGATTCTATGACTATTTTAAATTTAGATTCAGTAGAACATGGTGATTCTGAGAATGACATCTTAGTTAACGGTTTCAGCAATTCATAGGATGATAACTGTTAATCAAGATAAAGAAGCCAGGGCAGAGGTAATAATGGAAGACAGGACATGATAGTGAGTACTGTTTTAACCTCTTGAATTGAAGGTGTCTGTTCGATTATCTCAGTGAGGAGCTCTAGAAAGCAATTAGGTATGGTGTTTTCAGTTTTACAAGAGGCAGCTTAGGCTGCTGATTCTGAGTTAGAAGTTGACAATAGATCAGAAAACTCAAATAAGTACAAAATTTTAATTATAAAGAGGATAACAAAAAAAAACTAAATAAAATAAACAGAAAACTAATATTTTTAAAACAGACAACAGTAAATTTGGAATGATAATATATTTGGGTTTACATATGTAAGGTTGTTTTGACCTCAACAAAATAGAAGTATCATTACTCATCGTTGTGCTCTCCTTTTAAGATACCACAGTCAATGGTGCTTTTGAAGTCCCTTTATTTTAACTTATTTCCTGAAAATGAATGATTTTATTCAAAACGTTATTGTTATTATTATTATTAGAGAGACATTTTTGCTATAGGGAGTGTGTACACTCACCAAAGACAGAGAGAGAGAGAAAGTGAGAAATCAACCCCCTGGGGAATAGTCACGCCATAATTCCTTCTCTTCCATTCTCCTCTCATGATTTTGGGCACAATGAACATGAGCCCAGCATGAGTTTGAGCCTCCAAGTCTAGGACTCAAACCATGGTTAGCCATGTGGGAGTTCAGCCACATAACCATTATACCATCTGCTGGTTCCCAAAATTTATTTTTGTAAAAACAAAATCAGTGATTGAATTTAGATTGGGAATAACTGAGAACCATTTCAGGAAATTCAGGGCACGAAGGGAGTGGCAAACAGAATAGTGTGTAAAGATCTGGAGGAATGTAGTTCTTATCCTCCTAAGTCAGGGCCAGAAGAGGGCTGGAACTATAATAGAGCCTACCATCCCTGGATTTGTCCTATACTAATGAGGAAGACTAGGAAGAGCTACTGGGGAATGCTCATAGTCAGTTACATATGAGGACATTCTATCCTGGGAAACAAGCAACTACTATAAAACCATGCCAATGTAGGTATTCAAAAGCCACGTTACAGTGTGTTTCTCTCAGGAGGATGCCATGAAGTCAGGAAAATGGCAAGCATGTAACGGCTTCAGACAAATAATGTTTGCAGGCTGCTCCTTCTGAAATTCATCCCTCAGTATGCTGCTTATCAGTTTGAAGCAGGAAACTAGTGAATAGAGAAAATCATTATTTTCTTGATCCAAGGTTCGTGTTGGGCAGGAAGAGTTTTTATTAGAAGATACATTTTTCAATTCTAGAGCTTTTCCTACAGATAAAGCCATGGCAGATTCCAGCTTAGGAACAGTGCTACAGTTGTGTTTATATAAATAACTACAATGAAAATCTAAAAGATTCATCCATCTTTTAGAGGAAAAGTCAGAGAACAACCTTGATCATTTGATAATTGGAACAGCAGTCCTGGATAAACCTATAATAAAAACCTGACATCATGCCGTGATATATATTATTAGGGGTTTGGGATGTAATGATGATACACATATTTTAAGGATGTGATTAGAACTCAGCCAACATGCCCATAAAAAAAAGAATAATCCTGGGATCAGCAGATGGCATAGTGGTTATGTCTCTGGACTCCCACATAGTTGACTGCTGTTCAAGTCCTGGTCCCAGCAGCTTGAAACTCACGTTGGCCATATGTGCATGTATACCCAAAATCCTGCAGGGAGAATGGAGGAGAAGGGATTGCGGCATGGCCATTTTCCCTGGGAGGAGTGGGTGATTTCTTGCTATCTGTCTCTCTGTCTCTGTTTCTCTGGTGAGTGCATGAGCACTATATCAAAAATCTCTTCAAAAAAAAAAAAGACAATTTTTTTTTTTTTTTACAGAGATACTTGCTATAAGGCATGTGTGTTCACTACATAGACAAAGAGCAACAGAAAGCAAGAAATCACCCCCGGAGGGATGGCCATACCTCAATTCTTTCTCCTCCATTGTCCTCTCAGGATTTAAGGCATGCACACATATGCATCCAGCATGAGACTTAATTCAGCAGATCTGGGATTCAAACCACAGTGGACTATGCAGGAGTTCAGAGATGTAACCATTATGTCATCTGCTGGTTCCAAATACTCCAATTTTAAAAGTGGGCAAATGAATTGAATAGATGACTTTCCAAATAAGATTTACAAATGGCCAAAAGTTATATGAAAAATGTTCAAAATCTCTTGTCATAAGGAAAAGGCAAATTAAAACCACAATGTAATACATTTTACCCCAGTTAGAAGACATAGTATCAAAAAGAAAAATATTAAAAAAAAAAAAAAGTGCAACAGCTGCTGATGCAGGTGTGTGAAAATGTAACCCTCTTACATTGTTGGTGAGAAGGTAAATTAGTACAAACCCTGGGAAACAATATGGAGTTTCCTCAAAACCTACAAATAGAATTACTATATGCCCCAGTATTCCCACTCCTTGGTATTTACCCAAAGGATAGGAAAATACTCAAATGGAAATACTCAGATACATCCATGTTTATTGCAGTATTATTTGCAATTGTTAAAACAGAGAACCAACCTAAGGGATCAAAAACTGATGGCTGGGTTGAAAAGCTGTGACACGTATTTACTATGGAATATTATTCAGCTATAAGAAGCAATGAGATCCTATCACCTGATTCAAAGTGTATAAATACTTGATGTTGGACAAAGTGAGTCAAATTTTGAAAGCCACACACTGTATTTCCCTACTCAGTTTGTACTAAATATCTACACTCTATGGCAGAAATTGAGACAGTTGACAATATGATAGTAGAAAGAATAAGTGTAGATACCAGAGACTGTAAGGGAGGGCAGAGAAAGACGATGGTAGAGGGTGTGTTATAAAGTACAAAGGGAAGAAATATTTAACAGTCACAAAATAGTAAAATTCTCCATTAAAGATCATATATATTGTATACGTTATGATGGGTACTCTATGTAATCTGAAACTAAAAAGAATATGATTAGAGAAAATTTTAAATGGTGCTTTTCCTTTGCATGCCACCTTGACCATCCTGTCTCCTTGGGCCTTTTTCAGTAATGTCTTGTGTGTTAGGATGAACACAAGGCACTGAACAGGCAGGGTATGGACACTTGAAGGCTGCAGGTTTTGACCAGGAGCAGTTTTCCATTCCCTTTCATTATTAATCATATGAGCTAACGAATACTTAATATATTTCAGACATTGTAATAAGGGTTTTATGAACATTGTCTAATTTATTCTTACTCCCCATGAAGAAGTCAGTAGTATATCTATTTAATGAAGGAGTAACATCAGTTTCTGAGGCTTTCAGGGCACTTGTGTGAGATCACCCTCCAGGAAAAGGATCCAGGATGAGAATATAGATCTTCCATTATACTCCACAGTCTCCGCTTCTGCACGCTCACTGCTACTGCTTCCTAGCAATGCCATGCCTGGTCAGTTCCTGCAAACAGAATGCTTAAGCTTAAAGGAAAAAAACAAACTAACTAACTAACTAACTAACTAACACACTGCATTGAAAAATTGAGGAAAAAAATTATGTGAGATGAGAAAAAAATATATCAGGAATTTCAGTAAGTGGATATAAAAGAACATATGTCCATTCTCCAAGCTTGACAATGCTCTCATCAATAGTTAGAAGAATTTGAATATTTCCATCTTTCCAAACATGTAGAAACCAGAGCCTTAATTTATGTCAATTTGCCTCTTTGATATCACTGTTATCACAAATAAAGAAAGAAATAAAGACTATTTCTAGTACCTTTCTAATGAAGTCTGTGGTGAATAGAGAATATTTTCATCTAGAGAGAAAATGATGTTTCCCCATAATTTTTTGCAATGCAACTCCTAACTTCACACACACAGTAGCCATGACATACTATGAGAATATGGCTCCTGCTACCAAATAGGTAAAGCTCCAGAAGCTGTTGTCACTCCTATTTTCGGTCTATGCATTTGTTTGTTTGTTCGTTTTGTGAGCCGGAGAGACAGAGCAACAGAAAAAGACAGCACCCACGACCGGGTTCTGACACCCTGGTCCACCTTCGGCTTTAGCCAGTCCTGGGTCTTGGGCAAATGCATAGCCAGCAGGTTCATGGGGACTCTGGACATGAACCTGGAAGCTTCTCAGGTGGGATTGACTCACCTAGCATTGCATGGCACAGCCCTACTCCTCCCCTCTTCATTGCATGAGGGTGATAAAGAGAATCCTTGTGTGCGTGAAGGACAAGTGAAATTACTGTTACATTAACAAAGTAACCGTTTCCCATTTAAGTACCAAAGAAGACTATGGGTACCTTTTCTTAAGGGTCCTGCTTTGCATCCTTATCGTTGGAGCCACCTTCTTAAAGGGTACAGCTCCCAGTGTCAGCCACTCTGGAAAGCAGAATATCAGTTGCTAGAAAGAATACCGTAAGTACATGTTTAAGGTAAGACTTAAAGGGACTCTCTGACATGAAGTTTTGCAAAGTGAATAAAAAGAATTTTTAAGAAAAAAAAAAAACCTTAACTTTGAAGTAAACTATGTGCTAATAATTTAACTATTGTATTAACGCTGACTCTATTCAACTGTGCACAAGTGAACATTGTTTAATATAGAGAAGGGAAGCTTTCCATTGTGACTCTCCATTTTTAACCCTTTGCTTCAAAGTGAATTTTCCGGGAATTTATCTGTAATTTCTCCAAATAAAGAAGAAATGTGTATGTTTAATATATATGTGTGTGTATGAATATATACATGCATATTATTTATCTATATGCACAAATTCATACATTCTCTAACTGCACTGCCTTCAGTCTGCTTCTATATAGATCCATGCAAAATAGTAAAATGGAGCTCTCAATGGGCTATTCTGAAAAACGCTTGCATGACTTTTCGGCCCTATGGCAGTACAGGTAGTCTTTTATCGATTTGACTGAATTTTTTTGAGACAAGCATTGTTTCTGTATTCAATGTTTTTCTAACATATTTCTTTGCTTTAATAAACCCGTGCTTTAATGTTAACTTTTGATATATAATCTCAAGTATTAACTGCACCCAGTGCAGTTATAGGTAAAGATTCTTCCTTAGCAAAGTTTTATTGCTTCATCGAGAGACGAGTACTTGAGAGGAAGCAGAAAATGTATGCTTTGTGAATCATCGCTTTCAGATAATATGCTCATGGGAGGTACTTATATTTTCTTTAACTCCCCCAGGAAAGGCAAGCTGTACTTGAGAGTTATTACTCAGATGATATCTTGCCATGTTCTCCTCAAAATTATAGTCCATATTAGAAATGTAAAACTGAGAAGAACTGACCTCTCTTCAGGCAAGAACACTTCTTTTCTTTATATATATTCTTGATTGAGAATAGTTTATGCAGACAAATGAAGAATCCCCAATTGTCTCCTTGCAGATTATACATCTTGCTAGAAGGAGTTTTATAGCTATAGTCTTGGGAGCTGTGGTTACGGTGTAGCCGGCAATACCTTCAGCAGTTACGTGATCTTTTATAGCTGGGTCAATGCAACCAACAACAGCTGGAATTAATTCTGATTTTCTTACACCAGAAAACTATTAAAGAAAAATAATAAAAAATGCAGTATGAATCCTAACACCAAATCATTTCATTTCTCAAAATCAGCATGATCATACTCCCTCCCCACCACATGAGGTGGTCCAGGGTTTTTCTGCCTAATGCCTGTGTTCCTGCTGTAATTATTTTTTGAAAGAATTCTTTTATTTAACTTTATTTATTTTTAATTTGGTCAGAGAGGGACACACACACACACACAGAGTGAGGAGGGCAGTGAGAGCAAGCTGACAGGTCTGGGACTCAAACCATAAGTGGCCATGTGGGATTCCAGTGCCCTTAACCACCAGGCCACCTGCCAGCCACTTTGCTGTAATTATTAATAACAAATTTTGTCTATTCCCTTTACTCTCACTGTTCTTTAAGTGGGGCGTAGGGTGGCCTATTGAAATGAGAAACAAGAAGACATTCAGTTAATGAGAAAAAACTGGAATACTCATTTTTGTTAGTTGTCACTTAATAAATGGACTAAATAGCCTTCTGCAAAATGTCATTTCTTTTCTAATAAAAAATATATTCTAAGATGAAAAAAAGTGTACTTCTTTGCTTATTTTGCTTCTGGTCCATATTCCAGAAATTCAAAGACTCTGACATTAAAAAATAGAGAAAGAGGGAGTTAAAGAGCCTGCTATGTGCTTCAATTCCAGGCTTGTCTCAATTGCTCTTGGAACAGATGTTGTCTTTATTCGCGATGCAGCAACGTTTCAGTCTTTATCCAAGCAAAGTATTTCAGTTGTAAAGGATTTAAGAATAGAAGTGGAAAATGATTCAGAGTAGAACTAGAAAAGGAAGCAGAATATAACAACCTCACTCCTTTCCCCTGGTGGGTTTCTTTCTAGGAGGAAGATTCTGGAAAACTTCAGATATCAGGGCTTCGAAGCATCTTTAAGGTGAAAC
Organism: Tupaia belangeri chinensis; assembly: GCF_000334495.1. Classification (NCBI taxonomy): domain Eukaryota; kingdom Metazoa; phylum Chordata; class Mammalia; order Scandentia; family Tupaiidae; genus Tupaia; species Tupaia belangeri. The sequence goes on along the minus strand of NW_006159523.1, from coordinate 2,231,456 downwards.
CTCCTGAGACTTAGTGGCTTTGCAGCCTGCAGGATTACAGGCTTATATTCTTTGAACATATTTTATTCTAACAACCTGTAGAACCGCTTGGAGATTTTATGTGAACTTTAGGGGGTGGGGGAGAAAGAAAGTAGGTCTGTTATCTGAGGCCAGGTGGGAGGAGAGTGCTCGGAGACTAAGTACTTTGGCTTTTTCATTGGCTATTTCTCAGTTGTTAGAAATTACAGAAGGGCTTTTTGCCTCATAAAATGGACACTAAAGTCTCTAAAAATTGAGGACCATAATGAGGTTCAAGGAAAAAAAACTGGGAAGAATGGAAATAACAGTCAAATTGTACCTGATTTGCTATGGCAGAGTGTCCTTCCTCTGTCACGTGAGTCTCTGGTCACTTTAAATTAAAACTGAAGCATATTGCTGCACTCAAAGTCTAGAGCTGAAATATCTCATGGTGACACTAGACTTTATAAATTGAATTCATAATTAGGCTTAATCTTTTCATAGATGGTAAAATTCTCTTTTGCTAAATGTGCCTCATAATTTCTTTTTCTTGCCAATAGGTGATATTAGTCTGAGAGAAAATCTAAAACCTTCATCATTTCTGACAACAGGAAGCCACCGAATTTTTTTTCTTTTACAATCAGCTCTCCAGGGGAGCAAAAGCCATACTGAAAGACCTTACCTACCACTTCTGAATGACATCCAGGCTTACTTTTACTCTCTTACCAATCTAAATTGAAACCAAAAATCATTAGCTTGTTAGAAACATATTATAGGAGGAATTACAAAAGTAGGATTTAAAGATATTTGTTTAAAATATTTTTAATTCTCAAATAGAATTTCAGAAATTGTGATGATTTTAATGAATGGTGCCGATGAAAACAAGAACCACATTTTCTCGAAGTGATTATTATTTAAAGAACCTAACACTGATCATCTTCGAGTTATGTCAAATACTGAGCGACTGTGTCTCAAAGAGAGGACACAATGTATTGAAGATGAGAGGTTATATTATCATCTAGTCTTTGATACTTACGTTGTTCATACATTTTGGGGGTAGGTGACATTAGTGGTGGGAGAATATGTCACATAATCTGAAAAGCTGAACTGCTTTTTGCTTTTCAACAAAGCTTGATAAATGAGGCTCCATGACTTGCAATAATTGTTCCTAATCCTATAATCTCTGCAGTTTTGTCAACTGAGGGATACGTTCCTGTTTTCTAATTTCTAAAACACATGAAAAGGTTCTTCTGTGTTAGTCTCTAGCAAACAGTTCTAATATGAAGTCATCAAACAGATATAAAATCAATGAAAATGATCACCATAGCAATAGCATCAGCTACCACTTAATAGGATCTGGTATGTACCAGGCGCTGCTCTGCTTTGTATACGCTATTCTCACTCTATTATCATGAAGTAATTCCTATAACATTTAGATCAGTATTTTCCCCACTTTACAGATAAAGGTGAATTTTAGCCAAATTTACAAAAATAAAATAGTAAATTACTGTAAAGATAGGTGACTTTCGCTTTAGGGATGTGTTCCCTTAGGGCATTCTGCTTCTTCAACTTCCTATCAAGGTTGTGGTTAAGAAGAGAGCACTACTTTCTGGACCAACAGATGGTGTAAGGTTATGTCGCTGGCTCTCACATGGTCCCGGACCCAGAGACTTGAAACTCATGCTAGCAGCATGTATGTGTGTGTGCCCAGAATCCAAAGAGGAGAATGGAGGAGAAGGGATTGTAGTATGGTCATTCTCCCTAGGGGGTGATTTCTCGCTTTCTATCTCTGTCTCTCCAGTGAGCACACATGCTCTATAGCAAAATCTCTCCAAACATAATAAATAAATAAATAAGAAGAAAACCCTATTTTCTTAAAGAGCACATGCCCGTGTAACCTTCAGTATTAACCTACTGACAGACTAATAGCAATTTTAACTTACCGAAGTGACTGCCTGAATGCCTGTAGATGTAGTTCCATGCACACGTCCTGTCTTCCTTCAGATGACGACCATTCTCATGCAGAGCAGTTGGGTTGGTCCCCTAGTGTCACCAGTCAGCACACTGCATCAGCTACGCTCCGACCAGGCCCATCGTGCAGCTCTATCCAGTCACATAGATTATAATCAGGCATGTACAAACACAGAGACACACCACAAGAGATAAAACAATAAGCCTGGGATGAGACTTGAAGCATCATGTGTTTAAAGCATAGGAAAAACTAAAAAGTGTGGGACAAGACACCTCAGAAAGATTGAGCAAGGCAGAGAGACCTCTTTGTGACATTTAGTCCTTAGAAAGGTTAAGGGTCACAACTAGTGTCTATACCAGGCTTGCCCCAACAGTTAGTTGAACAGGGGTCGCCTAACATTCCTATTGGTTCTTTTCCAGCCAGATAGTCCTTCCTCATTAGTAAAGGACAGGTATTAACTAAACGCTGCTTGTAGCTAGTCAGTGACCACTCCTAGAAGGTCGAACCTAAGGAGCTGATGGGAGTACTGACTACCAAGACATTTTCTGGCCCACCGGGTCTCTAACTTTCCTACATAAATGTGTGGCTTTGGAGAACATTACCCCTAAAACAATTGAATTATAGGCCATTTATTCTGACCATAAAGGAATGCCTTGATGCCCTTTCTCTGGGTTCCCAGGGTAGCACCTTGCCTAAAAAGAATTCTCAAGAAACCTTTCTCCAGTTATTTCTGAGTAAAGACAGCCCTTTTCTCAATTGAATTATAGGCCATTTATTCTGACCATAAAGGAATGCCTTGATGCCCTTTCTCTGGGTTCCCAGGGTAGCACCTTGCCTAAAAAGAATTCTTGTCAAGAAACCTTTCTCCAGTTGTTTCTGTGTAAAGACAGTCCTTTTCTCTTTTTTTTGGAGAGGTTTTTGCTATAGGGCACGTGAGCTCGCCAGAAAGACAGAGACAGACAGAAAGCAAGAAATAACCCCCAGGGTGGATGGCCACACTGTAATCCCTTCTCCTCCCTTCTCCTCTCGGCATCTTGGGCACACATGCACACGCGCATGGCGTGAGTTTAAGCCACCAGCTCCAAGACTTGAACTGTGGTCCACAACATGGGAGTCCAGCGACAGCCATTACACTAACTGCTGGTCCCATTACAGCCCTTTTCAAAATGTTATGCTCAGTTACCACCCTGGCTTACCTCCACGTGCTTGCCTGAGGTTTCTGGTCACTGCTTCTCACTTCAAAGTTTGAAGCCATCCCGGATGCCACTGCTGACCAGCACCGAGTCACAAATGCATGCGCAGCCCAGTCACATGCTATGTCAGGTGAGTTGAGGCAACAACTGAATAAAGCAGGCCAGTCACTCCTTTGGGAGCATGACAAACTGACTCTGAATTCAGCTCAGCTTTAAGTTCCCATTTAAATTAGAGGACTAGGAAGCAGGAACAATGCCAAGTCATCCCTATAAGACTGCAAAATTTGGACCTGGTACAGATGCCATTTACTGAAAAGTGCATTTAGTGTCCTCCTCAAGCTATACTTAACAACTAGTGACAAGACAATATGGCCTTGGCACCTAGCCAACCCCCAGCACTAACACAATGTTTGTCATAACATCACTTTGCTGGGCAGGCAGCGTGAGGAGAACAGCTGACAGCAAGGGTGATGCAGCTGTCATGTCTGCTTCTGAAGAGGTTGACTACTAGCTGGAAGGAGTGACTAAATGCCCTCCAAATGCTACCGAAGTATAACTTCAAGTGTTGGAGCTCCTCTGCGGATGGCTGAAATGCAGAGATGGCATGAAAATGTTGGCGCAATGAATGTTTAGAGGTGAGGGATCAAGTAAGGTTTGTAGGTCGCAATTTAGGACAACGGAGTCTAAAATGTCAGCCATTACTACCAGACCACTGCAGACCGTGCCTGCACTTCCCTGCTCCCTCAGGTGTGCTTGTAACAAGTGAGCCCCTCTGACAGGTATCATGCCCTTGAGGTTGCTGAGTTCTCCAGGGGCCTCTATGAGTTGCTTATATGGGTCTTCCCACCAGGGGGAAAGCAAATATTGTTTGAGCCCCTCATTCTGGAATCAGCGAGGGAACGATATACGAAGTATTACCACATCCTAAGCAGGTGATAACAAACCAGTATGCTGACTAAGCAAGTGGGCAGCAGTGCTCAAAAGCACCAATTTTTGTAATTATTTATTTATTTTTGACAAAATAAAGTTCCTTGGTGATTCACACGGAGCAGTGAAATAGAAAGGACACATTGGGCTGACGAGATAAGCTAGTTGAAATGTCCCCAGCAGCAAAGAGTAATTTCATAGCCAGATCATCCCATAGCCTGTGGGCATATCTGGAGGGTTTAAGATGCATTGCCAGAAAGTCAGGTAAGCTCTTTGGCCAGTAATGCTTAGGGAGCTGCCTGACTGATCTGTCCACTAAATTGCTATTTAGCAAACAATATTAAGCACATGTGATGTTTGGGGATCTTTGGTCGGCTCTTGAGATGCCACTTAACAACATTAATCAAAGCAGGTAGCAAATGTTAGCTGTATGCCAGGCACCTCTCTAAGCGTCCTCCATGTATTAGCTTAATTCTCACAGCAGCGTTGAAGGTTTATTATTGTAAGTGATTTTGCTAATTTTAAACTGTTAGTTTATTTCAAGAATTATTATTTTATACGTGTTGCTATCTTAAGGATATTGAGACAGAGGGAAAGCACACAGATTTATCAAGATGAACCTCTACTGTACTTACATGTTGGTTCTCTGACTTCAGGGTCCAGGGAGACAATGATGGCAACGCATGGCTTCTTTGAGAAGCTTCCTGACCATTGGGGGTATTTTATCCATTGGGGCTTCCTGTCCATTCAGACCTTCTTCTTTCTCAGATATTTCATCATCCCTGATCCAGTTTTGCCTCGTCTAGTGATATTTAAGTTTCTACAGAACATTAGTTATTTCTTTGTTTCAAACTATCTTTATCATTTTTCTTTTTAATTACTCAAAACTAAATATTTACAGCAAAAACTATTTACGTCATATACTCACATACATACACACTCATCCCCATTCACACACACACACACACACACACACACACACACACACATACACACACACCCATTCCTGCAGATGTGGTAGAAGCAATGAGCATCTAAGAAAAAGCCTAGGGCTGGCTTCATGGCCCAGTGGTTATAAGAGCCAGATCCAAGGGAACCAGCAGTTAGCGTAATGGCTATGTCGCTGGACTCCCACGTAGTCGATCGCGGTTCGTGTCCCGGACCCGGTGGCTTAAAACTCACGCCGGGCGCGTGTGCGTGCGTGCCCAAGATCCCGAGAGGAGAATGGAGGAGAAGGGATTGCGGCGTGACCATCCCCCCTGGGGGGTGATTTCTCGCTTTCTGTCTCTATGTCTCTCTCTGTCTGTCTGGCGAGCGCACGCGCCCTACAGTGAAAATCTCTCAAAAAAAAAAAGAGCCAGATCCAATGTGGCCAAACATGCAGCTCAAGTCCCATACCTGGTGCCATGAGAAACACACATGTATACATACACTTTAGAATCACAGCCCTGATGGCTTGAAAAACAAACAAACAAACAAACAAAACAAAACAAAAAAAACACTGAGTGTGTTTGCCTGCATGCCCAAATTTCTGAAAGGAGGGAGAAATAGAGGAGCAGGGATAGCAATGTGACCATGCTCCACGGGGATGCTCTCTTCTCCCTTTCTCTCTGTCTCTCTCTGGCAAGCACATGCACCCTCTAGCCTAAATAAATAAATAAGAAATGCTTATTAATATTAAAATACCAGTAAGGGAGCCAGCTGGATGGTACAGCAGTAATGCACAGTTCAAATGATGCTGGATTTATGTGAAAGATCACAGGTCTGGTTTCCTTTTGACCGGTACATGCCGGGAATATGCATCTCCGATCCTAGCTGTCTAGAAAGTCTGAGGGATTACAACATAAGATCTGTTAAGGGTGTTTGTCAGGCTTTATCATTTTTTATCTTTAGTCCTCTTTTTCATGAACTAAATAACTTATAAAAAAATCCAGTGAACAAATTATATGGCTATGGGCAGATAGTATAAAATATCTTTGGTTTTGATGATTGTTGAGCTGAGCTCTAGTTTCAGGAAACTTCAGAGGGCCAGATGGTGGTGCAGTGATTAAACATGATGCTCTGCAAGGAGAACATGGGAACATTTCAGGGTCACATCCAGAGACCTCCCTAAATATGCCAAGCATGTCTGTGGCCATGATCCAAGGTTGGACCCAGCTAGGGGTGGAGTGCAACATTGAGACCCTGTTGGGGATTCTGTTTGTCACACATGACAAAAAATAAGGACTAGTAGCTGGTGGGGTAGTTAAGGCAACTTGTTAGGTGCGTTCTCTTAGATTATTTTCAGAACTCGAGAGAACTTGCTTTTCTGAGCTGAAGACAATCTCAGAATTTATGTGACATATTTTCCAAAATGCACTGTCTTCCTCAAGCAGAACTTTTTCTGAATTAAGTGTGACTCTCTACCCAGCATTTTTTCTTTGACTTTTGATCTGGTAGTCCTTGCTCCTTCTTGGTCATCTTTGGCATCTTTGTCTCTCAAATGTCTGGAAGTCAAGTTTCCATGACCTTAGAGATTTTGAGCCCTTCTCTATTGGAAAAATTTTTGTCCTTATTTTTTCTCTCTTTGTTCTCCATCCATAATGCAAGCATGAGAGTTAGTTCTCTTCAAGTGAGATCAGCAGATATGTAGGTAAGTAGTGTGCAGTAGAAATTTGCATCCCTACCAGCTAGGGATGTTAATATGACATATTGCTTAATTAGGAGAGTAAGCCTTTACCTGGAAAAGCTCATCTCTACAATTTCTTCTTTGAATCAAATTTGCTTACATACAGCTCAAGGATTTTTATGTTGCATGCCATTTCTGAAATGTTCAAATGTACTCATTTTGTCATTTATTATTAGTATTTATATGTACATGCACTAGCCTCACAAGAGGAATCTTTAATATAATATAACTTAAATATAAACCGCACATATGTGATGCTTTTATTACTGTCTCCTATATTTTAAGAAAAAAGTGAGTTGCCATTACTCTGATCTGAAGGGAACATGTACCCAGAAAGCAAAGTCCTTGCACAGGCCCTCCACTGGGGTATGCCTGGCATACTCAAAGGACAGTAATGAGTCCAGCCTGACTGATAGTTGATCAGAGTAAATAAGAGTGACAGCAGTAAGAGATCATATCAGTGAAAGATAACAAACAGGCAGAGGAAAGACAATCAGTGGGGCTGGATGTAGAAGAGTGGGAGAGGATGTCCATTGCTAAAGTTTTCATTATATTCTGCCTGTATTTCTGGCTGTGTCTAGCTGGAGGCTGAACTGACTCTATGATTTATATTGTTGCCTAAAGTAATCTTCTCCATTTTTTTCCTAAAAGAAAGCCAGTTTATGAACCATAGTTTGGTAAGTATTAATTTGTAATAAGACTGCTCTTTCATGTATGAAAGAATGCTCTCAGGTTGGTTAATGAATTTAGCTACCGCATGGTGTTAGGAGGGAAAAAAGCAGAGATCCAGAATAACATACCTGCACAGCTACACTCTCAGTGTCCTGCAGGAAATAGGTAGCCCAGCATCAGCAGAGATAGGTAACTGATATAGAGAACATGAGTCCGTTGGAAACTAAGACTTCCTAGAATTTATGTTTTTCTGGAGTCCCAGAGGAAAAAAAAATTTTTTGGAAAGACATAGCAAACTTTCATTATTCACTCTAATCACTTATCAGGTTCTTTAAAAGTTGCATCAGTTGTCTAATATCCTCCTTCTCCTCTGTGCTCTCACAGATCATGGCATTTTTCTTTGATATGACACCGACTGCTTTGATATGACACCGACAATGATTTACATGATTTCCTCATTTAATGATAAGCACCTTGAAAGCATTAATGGTGTCTTATTCATCGTTGTTTTCCTGTCCTTCACGCAGTGTCTGGCTCAAAATATCCACTCACTCACATTTGTTTAATTAATGCCACTGTACTGAAACCATGTCCTGCTTATAATAGTGGATGGTCTGGGAGAAGAGTTCATTGACGTGGAGGAGGGCAGTAGCGTCAAGGACATATCGTCTTGCTTTAGCTTGACTTAATGGCATATCTGATTACCAAAACTTGGACAAACTCTAACAGAAATCTAATATGGAGGAAAACCTGCCAAACAAATATAACTATTTTTAATGATTGTTTTTCTTCCAAGATACACTCTGAAGTTGTATTTTAAGGATTTTCTTTGCACTTTATTTTTTTTCCAACAAGATCAACAGAAATTATGCCAACTCTAATAAGTTTTGCATATATTCCTAAAACCAATCTAACAAATGGTGATCTTTAAATAAAAAGGTTAAAACAAAGCAGCAACCACTCCTATATTCAAACCAGCAAGATATTTGTAAGACATAAGTATTCTAAAGGAAAAAAATCTTTTAGAAATCCTAACAATGAATACCTTAAAAATAAATCTCATTAAGTTCTTCTTTTTATTTATTTATTTATTTTTATTTTTATTTATTTATTTATTTTTTTGGAGAGGTTTCTGCTATAGGGAGCATGTGCTCACCAGAAAGACAGAGAGAGAGAGACAGAAAACGAGAAATCTCCCCCCAGGGAGGATGTCCACACCACAATCCCTTCTCCTCCATCCTCCTCTCAAGATCTTGGGCATGTACACAGATGCAACTGGTGTAAGTTTAAACCACTGGGTCTGGGACTCTAACTGCAGTCATCTACATGGGAGTCCAACAACATAACCATTATGCCAACTGCTGGTCCAAATTTCACTGTCTTATTGTCCAAATTTCACTATCTTATTGTAGACATTTTATTATTTATTTTTAAAAAGATAGATACCTTTTATTTCTTTTCATAGTTTATACAATTTTTTGGAATTTTATTATACAAACATGACAACACTCAAATATTATACAACTCATAGTTATATAGCTAGAGAGACTTAAGATTGAATTTATTAATACATATTAATAAGCAAGTTTCATGCCAATCGGTAGCATGGTGGTTAAAATAGCTGGATCCCAGGACCAGGAGGTGGTATAATGGCTATGTCACTAGACTTCCATGTAGTTGATGGTTGTTCAAGTCCCGGACCTGTGGCTTAAACTCATGCCAGGTGCATGTACATGTGTGCCCAAGATCGCGAGAGCAGAGTGGAGGAGAAGGAATTTGACATGGCCAACACCCTGGGAGGTGATTTCTCGTTCGCTCTCTGTCTCTCTGGTGAGCGCATGCACCCTATATCAAAAACTTCTCAAAAAAATAAAAAAATAAATGGCTGCATCCTATGTGGCCAACTGTGTTATTCCAGTCTCAGACCCAGCACTTTAAAAAACTCTAGACAAATATGCATGCATGATGAGAATCCCAAAAGAGAAAAAGAGAAGAGACTGTGGAGTCGTCATCCCCCATAAGGCGGTTGTCTTTCTCACTTTCTCCTTCACTCTTTTTCTGTTGAGCACACATGCCCTTCAATAAATTAAATAATAATAATAAAGAATATTCGCAATATTGTTATCAAGTCGAGTCCTAAGTAAGACTTTGTGTGGATGAAGACAGTTTCCCTTTACTATAGCCGGGAAGTGAAATAGGCCATCCTCTTCACCTTCACACTGCAGGCTCAGGACTCTCACCATCTATTGTGAGACTTCATCATATCAACTTCTTTTGGTCCAGAGAACTTCAATGGATATGACACAAAAAGAGGCTTTAGAGTGTCCAAAAAGTCTGGCTCAACTCTCGAGATCTGGCTAGTAGACTTTTCCTGGGTTACCAGAACCCCAGAATTAAAACATGAAGCAAACCTGAAACAAGCCCATAGCTTGGAGCCATCTCAGTTGAACTGCAGATTCACTGCCCAGAGTAGACCTCACAGGTAGTCCCCAAACTCATTTGCAGGAAACAAAAAACTTACTGTTGTGTGCCAGTGGCTTGGGGGTTATTAATTCTCAGTTTTGCATCAACAACTGAGTAAAAACCTTTTCAAAAATACTTTGAATATTACCACAATAGAAGAAGGAGGCAAGGAAGGAAAGGCAGAAGGAAGGAAAGAAGTGATAGAGAGAGAAGGAGGGAGAGAAGCAGAAGTAGAAAAGGAAGAAAGAAAAGCAGAAAATGAAAAAAAATATATAGAAACATTTAAAAAATTCTTGTATCAAATACCAGGAAAAAAAAATTTAAACCTGTAGATCAGAGGAGATATAATAAATTGCAGGTGGTTTAGGAATTAAACTTCCATTATATATTTTTTTGATTTTTACAATTAAATTAAATTAATTTATTTATTTCATTTAATCACTGTACATCTTTACAGCATGCAAAATGACTTTTCCGAGCATGAATGCATTGTTTATTAGTGAAGTTAAAGATATTTCCATATAAATTATCATCCAAAGTTAGTTGTCCATTTTTGTGTTCATGAAATGCTCTGCTGCTTTTCCCCAGATTCCCCTTCTTGTACCCCGTTCCCACCCCCTCGCACACTCTCTACTTGCCAGTTGCTCTCCATGATTTTAGACCTTCCCGTCCTTCATTTCTGCCATGGAGTGCAGAGAGTTAAACTTGTTTAAAAAGTACCTTGGAAGTTTAACAGACATTTCAAGATTTCAGTGGTAAATTTATGAGAAAAAGGTAAAGAAATCTTTTGTCATCCTTCAGGTCTTTGTTCCTTAACCACTCAATCGTACTGATAGGAAAAGAAAAACCTGACACCTCAAAACCTTTTCTATTAATACTTATAAAATTAACCTGAGAGAACTCTTTCTATTTTTATGCTGTTGTGTTATTACCTCATTCTATGTATGGGACCTGACTTTTATAAGTTTAGTATGCTAATGATTCCTTCACTTGGGATCCATAAAAAATATATGAATTTCCTTTGCCATTAACTGCTAGGCTTCCCAGATTTTTCTGGTTTTCTGAATTATTAATAGTGCCAGCCTCAGCTAACAGTTGTTGCCATCAGCATCACACATTTATGAAGTACGTATCTGCTTCTATCACTCTTAGCTGCTGTACAAAGTGAGTTAAAAAGACCTGACCCCTGTAATCTACAAAAAGTCAATGTAGCGGGAGCTGTGGATGACATGACTAAAATGAGAAGATTTTTTTTTTCCTAAAACGTGCAAAGAGTAAAATAAACATTATATAAGAAAAGAACAAAATTGATTTTTATATGGTGGTAGAGTAAGAATGCTTTGTATAAGGTGAGACCTTGAAATAGACTTTGTTAACCCAAATAAAATTTTCAAAGTTTGGAAGATAATATGTGGGAACTAGAAAACACCGAGCTGCTCAGTAAACATAATGGAAGGTGTGGACAGAGAAACAGGTGGAGAAAAGCAGAATAGATTTAAGTTTATGTCAGTCAACTATTGTTTATTTAGTGCTTAGTAGTATGACAGGTTGTGAATGTGTGATGCTTAATTTTTTTAATTGAATTGATTTTCTTTTTTTTACATTCTTGCCACAGGGCATGTGTACTCACCAGAGAGAGACAGAAAGAGAGGAAAAGTGAGAAATCACCCCTGGAGGGAGGGCGGGCCATAATCCCTTCTCCTCCATTGTCCTCTTGGGATTTGGGGCTCACGGGCACATGCACTCTACATGATATTCAAGCTGCTGAGTCCAGAGCTCAGATTGTGGCCAGCCATGTGGAAATCCAGTGCCTTAACCAACATACCACCTGCTCACCCCTGATTCTTAAGTTTTTATTTTGGGAAGATTGAGTGAAAACTTTTTAACTAATTTGGTCTTGTTGAATTGCTGAAAACACACACACACACACACACACATACACACACACACACACAAAGGCAACCAAACAAAACCAGTATTGCTCTTTTTTAGTAAAATATTTGGTATGGTCCATAATGGATAAAACTACAACACAAACTTTATCTCATTTCACATTCTCTTGGCATCATCGAAAGAGAATGATTACATTAGATTTGACAGAAAATGAAAGTGTTGATGAAACTTAACATTTACTAATAGATTTAAAATGACACCAGAGAAAGTCATAAGGTTTGTCTTTCACTGAAACCTGAGGAAACAAAGTTCCTGGCTTATGTCTGCTTCTATATTATTGCTTTCATCATATTTCAGCATATTGGAGAAATACGCATAAATTGGTCGTGTGTGTTTTATAGGATTTGTATGTTAAATACTGCTCTAATTACTGTTTGGAACAAGCATTATACCATGAGATTTTGTTTAATTTGAGGTTAATTTCATTTTTGATAAGTCTAACCTATTGAAATTTGACATAAAATCTTGGCTTCCCAGAGATGAATAAAACAGAATATTTCATGCACTTACTTGAGACAGCATTAAGGGAAACTGAAGCCATGAAAATGTCATGATGCAATTTAGTGAAAATTTATCTTCACGGGGAATTGTTCAATTACAAGTGAAATGAGATTGGAAATAATCTTTTCTTCTATAAACCTTACACCTGGAAGACAATACATCTGTTTAATATGTCCTATTTGCAAAATTCTGATCTGTACCATCCAGATTGAATTCAACAGCAGTTATATATGGTGTTATTGATACCTTCCCAAAAGCTGAATATCACAATGAATGGATCTCACTCATTTGTTTTAATTAGTCCTTTTATTACTCTAAATATACTAATTACTGTTCATTTATTTTATGGTTGAAAACATTTAAACATTAAGTTTTCAGTACTCTACATGTCAATTTGACCAACAAGAACTTATATAACCTATTTCCCCTGCAATCCAAGACACAGACACACACACACACACACACACACACACACACACATACACAGGTACACAAAGGCGGAGTTTCCAAAAATTTTGCGGTAATTATAAAATACTAATTATGCATAATGAAAACACTAGACTTCAATTTTTGGGGGTGCACTTAGAACAATTAGTTGGGCTGGCAGGTAGCATAGTGGTTGGTGCTGGACTGCCACAGGGCTGGCTGTGCTTTGAGTCCCTGACCTAGAAGAGTGCTTTCTCACTTTTTTTCTCTCTCTGTCTCTCTCTGGTCATATAAACAATAATAATTACAAAAAATAAAATTAAATAATTTTAAAATCCTTTAATTCCATTTTTCCACACATTTTAAGTATTCTCTTGTGTGTATGTTTCTCATATGACCAACATGACATATATACCACAAATAACCTTAGGTTTTTTTACCTAACTATAAATCCTATTTTTTCCAGTAATTTCCTCCATAAGTCTGCCACTTTATTTTAAAGAAATCTCTAAATATAATCTGACAAATTTTAGAAGAAACTCTGTCATATCAATACTTTCATTGCTATAATGGAAACTTTCATAGGATTAGTGAACCAAACAAAGGCTATGCTATCCTGCTTTCTACCCTTTCTCCTGTTACTTTCCAGCATATTCTTTATATCAACAAAATCAGTGCATGCCCTTTCTTATTCCCTAGAGTTTCCCATATCCTGTCTTCTCTTGGGCTTCTTTTATTTAGCTTGCATTTATCCCATTATATTTTTCATTTTCACTTCTTCAAACTATTTGAGGTCTTTTAGTTATCACCCACAAGCCCAGGAAGGAATGTTTTAAAATTCCTCTGCTCACCAACTGAATAGAATTTTCCTCTTATTAGAAGGCCCAATATTTCTATGCATCTCTTTACATCCTTTACAATCGTCATATAACAGTTATATGTACACTTGTACAATACACTACATTATGGACTTGTAAATTTGGAATTTTGATTCATTATTCTCTGTATCCACCAACTTTTCACTGTACTAATCCCAAAGGAAACTGTAATTTACTTTTGTTATTACTTTAGTGAGTAGGGAATGATTGATACTGACATTGATATTGCTGGTAAGGACGTTGCTTAGTTCTTTGGAATGATTATATTAAGTTTCTATTGAAATACTGAATGCTTAATACTTTCTTGCTCCCACTCCTCAACAGAACTACGATGTTGTTATAAATGTATTTTATTTCCTGAGTTACCTATATTTATATTTAATTGGGAAAACACATTTTTCCTAAGAGGTAAAATATTAATGTTAGAGCACATACCAATAGACAAATTACTGAGATTGTTAAACATTTTTAATAGGCAATTTGCTTACATGTGCCTGATTGTGGATCCCAAAATGTTCTTAGATTGTTCAGTTTTACTTTTGTGCCATTTAAACCCTAGGAGATTTTATACAATGGAAAATTCTCTTTGGGAAGACTGTAGGTTAGTAATTTTCTTCCATTGACTACACAAGAAGCACAGATAATTTAGAAGGTAGACAGTCACCTTTTGTGAGACAGAAAATTAATGACAGCAACTAAATGTTCCTTTCATTTACTATTGTGATTTCAATGGACTGAGGAATCATTAGGAGTGTATTAATGGAAACCGAGGTCAAAACACATTTTTACAATTGTTACTTTCACAAAACTAAAAAGAGATTACCTGTCAATGTATTTTCCTGGTTACTGCAGGTAGCCACAGGAAATATTTATAAAATGTAAAATTTATGTTGAACAAAAATCTATTTCTCTGTTGATTAGTCTAGGTAACAAGTGAGCTGTTTTTTTTTTTTTCCTCTTTTTCCTATGTATAAAGTTAAAAATTCTTTTAGAGCCAATATCAAGTATATAAAATTCTCACCTGAAAATTAATGCTTTGCTTATTTGCAAACACTAACATTTCTACTTCATATGTGAGCCTCGTTTCTGGTCAATATCAGGTGCTCTGTTACCAGCCAGCTAAGTTCAGCTGCTGCTTCTTGCAGTCAATGAAACTACAGGCAGAGACTGACTGGAGAAGGGAGTTTATTTCTGTCTTGGGTACAGAAAGACCGTCAGCAAGTATCACCAAACTGTCTCAAAAACCTCATCATGTTCTCGGTATTTATAGGTACAAGATACGCAAATCATTCCTCATACCATCAATCAGAGTCAATTGCTTTCCTTTGAGTGATTATCCTGATTCCTCTTTTACTTCAAATACCCATCCTGGCTTCTCCTCTGACTATCAAACAGATCTCCCTATGACTCAGATGTGGGCAGATTATTCCTGTTAGAGACCTCTCTTCGAAAGGGCTGTAGCCCGGCTAACCCTCAGGCTAGCCTGTTTCACTTCTAAATATTTTAAGCTGAATTAGACATCAGTTTCACCCTCAAGAAGCTAGCTAGCCTATTGTCAGCACCCAGCATGGATTTATAGACTGAAAAACAGGTGGGAAGGCTGGATGAAGCCATGAATTGTACAGTTCTCACAAATTAGTACAGGGGATATTTAGGAAATTCAGTCACTCTGGACTGCAAGATACATATGGATGGCCAGGTATTTATTTCATCAACATCTTTTCTTAGTTACTAATATTATCTGGTATTAAAAAATTGACTGTGCCAGTATTGTTTTGATGTCTCTGATTTCTAAAACATCACTGAGCTTATAATATATCCCAAAACTATGCCTTCTGGACATTTCCTCATAGAAAGAAGTAGCCAGAGCCCCAAACCCTGGAACCTGAGCCCACCTGTCCATTGGTGAAGTGTAGAGACTGTGCTGATAAGATTCAGAGTTAAACTCAATTTCTTTTTAATAAATGATGTCATAAGAGACAGACCCTGACTCATCTTTGGGGATCAATCTCAAAACAGACTGTTTCTATGACTAAATGTTTTGTGTTTTTTTTTCCCATCATAAAGAAGGTAAAAATTTGTATTCCCTTGTCTTACAGTGTGCTTTTGAGTCAATCAATTAAATTTACTTGACTCAGGAAGAAAGATTCAAAAGGGATATATTTTCAGCTCAGTGATATGTTAGAAATTGCAGGTGTAGGGACCAGCAGAGGGGGAAACAGTTACATTGCTGAACTCCCACATAGTTGACTGTGGTTTGCATCCCAGACTGGGTGGCTTAAAACTCACTCCAGGTGCGTGTGCGTGTGTGCCCAAGATCCTGAGAGGAGAATGAAGGAAAAGGGATTGCAGAAGGGCCAACTCCCCTGGAGGAGGGTGACTTCTCTCTTTCTGTCTCTCTGGTGAGCCCATGTGCCCTATAGCAAAAACCTCTGAACAAAAAAATGACAGATGTAGAAATGAATGGCACTGACAGTCGGTATAGTCACTGAGAATAAAATCCAATGAAAGATAAAACATAGATGTAAATCAAAATATAGAAAAACTAGATTATCTGTTGATGATAACAGGTATGATATCTTCAATTATACTGGTGGAAAGTGTGTTCATGTTGGGTAAGTTCATTTTACAAACTAGTGAAGTACAATAATTGAATGTATACAATAAAATTAAATAATAATAAAGTTAATGCTATAAATTATAAATGTACATATAAGAAAAATTCAATCCAGATCTAGAGGTTATGATACTTTTCAAGGAAAATGACTTCAAGTTGAGACCTAAAAGAAATAAGGATTACACTAGTGAAAGAGATATAGAGACTTTTTTTTTTTTTTTGGAAGGGGT
>NW_006159523.1:2206508-2214928 GCF_000334495.1 Tupaia belangeri chinensis | reverse complement strand
GCTATAGTGCGCGTGCGCTCGCCAGACAGACAGAGAGAGACACAGAGACAGAGAGTGAGAAATCACCCCCCGGGGAGATGGCCTGGCTGCAATCCCTTCTCCTCCATTCTCCTCTCGGGATCTTGGGCACGCACACACGCCTGGCAGTTTTAAGCCACCGGGTCCGGGACAAGAACTGCAGTCGACTACATGGGAGTCCAGTGACATAGCCATTATGCTAACTGCTGGTCCCGTGGAGACATGTTTTAGAGAAAGGAAACAACTTCGGCAAATTTCATGAAAGGGGAAAGTATTTTCGTGCAGCAAAAAACAGCATGGGAAATATAGAAATGGACAGAGAGGAAGTGAGAGATAAGATATCCAGGTTAGGGAGAGGAATATAAAACCACTTAAATATGCCGGATGTTATTCTCAGAGCAATACAGAGCTACACTGAAAAGACTTAATTAGGGTATGTCGAGACTGGATACTAGTTTCAAAAAAATCTAACAAAACAGTGCCACACCTGGAAATACACTGACAGTTCAATAGGATGTTCTAGTGCTTAAGCAGGAGGTAAGGGTCCCCTCCAAGATGGTGGCAATGGAGGTGAAGAAGTATGCCCATGGACAGAGTATTTATTGGGTCATAAGAAAAGTCATGATGTATTTTCTCTGTGTTTTTCCATCCAAAAATGCATCATGACTTTTCTGACGACTCAATAGCAAGTGGAGCTCAGGTGGACTGATTGTACCTGGCTATGAGGCAGGAATAAGAGAAAGTGAGGAGTCAAGGGTGATTTTGTCAATTAAATTTGGTTCCATCTTCTACCCCTCCTTATGGCTGAGAGCCACATGTTAAGGAGGCAAGGTCCTCATTGACCCAGATTAAAAGGCAATGACCACAGTGCCTTTTCCTTTGGTCTCCTCTTGGGACTTTGTGGACTTGCATGTATACACGTCCACTGTGACCTTCAGGCTGCTGGGTCCGGGACTTGAACCTCAGAGTCAGCTATGTAGGACACAGTGGCTCAACCTCTATGCTACCTGCTGCCCTATCCTTAGGTTTTTGATATCCCTGTGTGGTCAGGAAACTTTTGAACACCCAAGAATATATTTGATATTGACTGTTATAACATTTTATGTTCAATGTTAAGAAAACCTAGGTGTGGGCCAGCAGTTAGCGTAATGGCTGTGTTGCTGAACTCCCTCCCATGCAGTCGACCACGGTTCGAGTCCTGGACCCAGTGGCTTAAACTCATGCTGGACACGTGTGTGTGTGTGTGCTCAAGATCCTGAGAGGAGAATGGAAGAGAAGGGATTGTGGCACGGCCATCCTCCCGGGGGGTGGTTTCTCACGTTCTGTCTCTTTGTCTCTGTCTCTCTGGCAAGCACATGTGCCCAATAGCAAAAAGCTCCCAAAAAAAAAAAAATAAATAAAAGAAAGAAAAAAAGAAAGGAAATGTAAGTGTAATAAATATTGAACTGTGTGTTTTTATTTAAAAAGGCAATGGCAATGTTTCTCAAGAGTGAAAAGCAGTTCTTTCAGGATTTCATCTGTGGAAAGAGAGTTTCAAAACATTTCCCTCCAGTCAGTCTCTATCCCTCCTGCTCACCTGACAAATGTGGATATCTTTCATCTCCCACCTTCAAGCGCTGTACCCTAGAGGCACAGAGATCTCAGTATAGATAGGGACATGTTCTATACTTCAGATACATGAGACAAAAATGTAAGTTTAGAACTGAGGAAGGAGACAGTGACCCTAAAATATAGGGCATATGCCCAAAGTGGAATCACAAGATGGCTAAGTTTTAGGAAGGAGACACAACAGTTCAGCAGCCACTCAACTCGCTCTGAATTCACTGCTCACAAGAAATAGCTTGCAGCAATGACTCAGTGATTGACCTAAAGCAAATATGCATTTTTCAGGTCCCACCACATGCCAGGAAGAAGTGATGGTCTTTTATAGCCCAAAACTTGTAGACAGAGTCTTAGGACCTTTATACCTACATCAAAATTAGGAGCAAAATAATTGTACCCTTCTAGTATGTGACCCACACCAAAAGAGCAATGCTTACACAGCCCCTTCTGAGAGCAAGCACAAACAAAGCCCCTCCTAACCAAGTGAAAATTTCTGGCCTCAGTTCCTCTTCCGAAACCCAGTTTCCAGGACCCTTCCCTGCCTGGTAGCTGACTCTCCTTCAATAAACTCCACTTTGCAATCCCCTCTCTGTGTTATATCTCTAATTCTTCATGAGGCTGGGACAAAGAACCAGGTTCATTGCTGTTCCTGCATTGGGCATAAGGCCCACTCACTCAAACTTCTCATGTTATAACCACTGATGAAAGGTTAAATAAAAACACTATTAGGGCTTTCCTCCTTGGTAGTTTGACTATTATTTGTATAATCTGTAACTTCCTCAAACATTAATTTTCTCCCCTCTTTATTTTCTCTTTATTTAAGTAAGCATGTATTGAGCATCTGTTAATCCAAAGAATAGTTACAAATAAAAATTCATGATTTGCCTCCAAAGGAGTTCCAAACAAATCCTTGTTTTTGTTTGTTTGTTCGTTTGTTTGTTTTTGTTTTGTTTTGTTTTTAAAGATTTTTTTTTCCATAGGGCACGTGTATTCACTAGAAAGAGAGACAGAAAGTGAGAAATCATTTGGTTGTAACAATCATTTAATGCTATTACAACCGAATCATTTCCCATTGTTACATTGCCATGTAACAATCCCTTCCCCCCCATTCTCCTCTTGGGATTCTAGGTATGTATTCACACATGCCTGGTGTGGTTTTCAAGCTTCTAAGTCCAAGGCTCCAACCATGGAGTTGGCAATGGGGCATCTAGTACCTTAAGCACCAAGCCGCCTACTGGTCTTCCTTCTTACCTGTACAAGTCAGAAGGAAATAAGTGACCCCTGAGTCCCTGCACACCTGCTCAACTGAAGTTTCTTTCTCAGCCTAGCCTAGCCTCTCTCCACGGTCGGCACCTTTGTGGATCCAGGAAGCTAGAAGTTCTTAACTATGTGAGGTCAACTGTGGTAGATTTTGCCACCCAGGAAAGTGTCCAGAGTGTACAAACCTACCACAATCATTGCAAAAAATTGATAATGCTATCACCATTGAAAACACAGAGCGCTTTCAAGATCAAAGAGATCACCTTTAAGTTGAAAGGGCAGCTCAGTGAGACAGTAGCAAATATTAGGAGTCAACTTGATTTTGAGAGTGAATAAGGCAAGTTTGTCCATGTGTAAAAGCAGCATGAACAGGAGATAATACTTGGGTAAGAGTTAAGCATGGAGCTGAATCCTGAGATTCTCCACAGCAGTGCAGTCTGCACTCACACTGACAGAGAGGCATGACCTGCCTGCACCTCCACTGACTGCTTTTCTGCCATTCAGTTTCCTCTGACTCAGCATCACATTGTCTCATTTTCCCTCCAGCATTTTGTATAAATCTACCTTGGTTGACCAGGGGGCAAGTAGCACCAGCCTGTAATAGTTTAGTTCTCCTTGACTATATGGTTTGCTTTTTAACTTCATACCAAGGGTGCTCTGAGGTCAGAAAAGCAGCGCCAAGGACAAAAGGAAACCAAAAACAAATAACAAAGCCTTCTACAAAGGCACTTATTTTCTGAGTAAGTACCAAAGAACTGAAGTCTAGATTCAAACCAGCTAGGGAAAGGAAGACAATTAAAGAAAATACCAGCTACAGCAAAAAATAGCAAGCCGATTTTTTGAAACCTGCATCTGGTAAGGAAGAAAAACACCAAGTAGCAGAAATAAAAGGAAGGAGTTGCCTGGCTCAAAAAGAATAACTGGCACCTAAGAGCTGGCCTGCTTCAGAAAACCTCTAGGGGACACCATTCCCATCTGTTCTCACTGTGGCACTTAATGGGCATTGTCTACTTCATTTCATAAATCACATTGCACATGTCATTTAAGGATGCAAATGAACCCTAACTGGGACCATCAAAATCACCCCCTCAAAATTTTCAAACTGGAACTGAAAAAGGGAAATTCAATTTTTATGAAAAGCTTGAATTAAGAGTTCCATACAGGCCAAAGCTCTCCAAGTACTATATGGATAAAGTCCTGTAAGTGTTTTAGTGTATTCTTTGCTGCTTAATAAGCAAACAACTGCAACTGGATGGTTCATAA
Organism: Tupaia belangeri chinensis; assembly: GCF_000334495.1. Taxonomy (NCBI): domain Eukaryota; kingdom Metazoa; phylum Chordata; class Mammalia; order Scandentia; family Tupaiidae; genus Tupaia; species Tupaia belangeri. Next base: position 2,210,785 of record NW_006159523.1, on the reverse strand, counting down.
GAATAGAGGTTTATTTGGTTCACAGTTTTGGAGGTCTGAGATAGGGAGGGGTCACATCTGAGATCATCCTGCTTTTGGATATCATTGCAGAGGATGGCATATGGTAAGGCAGAGCAAGAATGTTCTGTATCTCTGTGTCTTCATGTCCCTCTCCTTGTAAACCTACCTGTTGATTCCATAATCAAATTAAGCTTTTACCCTTTAAATGCTTTTTAATGCTGTTACAACCACATTCTATCAATAATTTTTTGAGACTTTTTCTATAAGGCTCATGCTAGAGAGACAGGGAGAGACAGAGAGACAGAAAGTGAGAAATCATCCTCCAGGGGGAATGGACACACTGCAATCCCTTCTCCATTCTCCTCCTGGAATCTTGGGCATGCACACACATGTGCCCAGCGTGAGATTTAAGCTGCCAGGTCCAGGACTCAAACCACGGTTGACTATGTGGGAGTCCAGTGATTTAACTATTATGTCATCTGCTGGTCCCCCATCAATAAACTTAAGAGACCCATTCTAAGCATAGTATTCCACCATGGCCCCCAAAATTCAAGTCGTTCTCACTTATAAAATCATCCTAATGGCCCCCAAAGTCTTAACTTAATCCAACACAAACACAAAAGTCCAAACCTGTGAAATCAAAAGTAATTACATGCTCCTAAAATACAATGAAATTGAGATCCCTGCCATAATTCCTGTGGCACACCATTGTGAGTCTTCACAGTGCAGGGAAGTTCTGTAGGAATAAAAGAAGTAGCAGGCCCAAGCTTCCCTGAAACCTGAAGGCAGACATTAACTTTTGAAACTCCAGAACAATCTTTCAGTCCATGTGCTTCCTCCTGGCCACTCTGAGAAGATTGGGCCCCAGGCCTCAGGCAGCCTTGCCCCTGTGGTTTTGCTGGGCTCAGCATAGGCAGTAGCTCTCTCTGGCTGAAGTTTCATGTCTGTAATTCAATCAGGCTGGTGTTACTTGTTGGTAGATCTGAAGGTCTAAAGTCCCAGTAGTGCTCCTGTCCTGTGGCTTCCCTGGGGAATGCTCTAATATGGACTCTCTACAGTAACTTCTACACCATATTTCTGCTTGACATTACCCTACTGGAGGCTCTCTACAGTGGCTCTGCCCCCACAATCTCTGCCTGGGCTCCCAGGTTATCTGTCATCTTTTTTTTTTTTTTTTTACATTTTTTATTTAATTTTCTTTTATACATTCAATCTCATTATTTAGCTTACAAAGTGAATATTTCAGCATGTGAACATTTCCCCCTAGTCGAGTTGATAAATCTATAAAATATCTTCAACAGATAATACCACATTTCCTTGTCCCATTAATGCTTTGCCTCCCTATTTTACTTCTAAATATCTTTCTTCAGACCCTACTCTTTCACACACACTATATCTGGTATTTACATCCATGTACTGTGTTTCTATATCCTTTAGTCAATCAGTTTCAGTCATAGAGTGTGGACACTCAGTATATATTAAGTGGGGACATACAATGTCCCTCCTTCATAGCCCGGCTTGCTTCACTCAGCAGTAAATCTTCCATATTCTTCCACTTTCTGTCAAAACCCAGGGTTTTGTTGTTTTATATGGTCGAATAGTATTCCATAGAGTATATGTGCCACAGTTTTTCTATCCATTCATCTGTTCGGGAGCATTTGGCTGGGTTCCATGACTTAGCAATTGTGAATAGTGCTGCAATAAACATCGATGTGCAAGCACTTTTCTGATTAAGTATTCTTCCGTCATCCTTTTTAATCTAAGTGCAAGTATACAGAATCACCACCTGTTGTGTGCTGAGGTTTCCTTTTTTTTTTTAAGAGAAAATTTTGCTATAGGGCACAGGCACTCACTAGAGAGACAGACATAAAAAGTGAAAAACCATCCCCCAGAGAGGATGGTCATGCCACAATCCCTTCTCCTCCATTCTTCTCTCTCAGGATTTTAGGAATGCCTATATGTGCCTGGCATGAGTTTTAAGCCACCAGGTCTGGGACTCAAACTGCAGTCTACTACATGCGAGCCCAGCAATGTAACCATTACACTGTCTGCTGGTCCTGAGGTTTCCTCTATAATAGAGACTGTTGAAGTCACTATCAGTGATAACGTGCTTGAATGTTCATTTCTTGTTTTCTTTTAAAAAAGTTTTTGTCTTAGAGGGTGTGTGCTCACTGGGGAGAGAGAAATAGAGAGAGACAGAGACAGTGAGAAAGAAAGTGAGAAATCACTCCGTGGGGGGGGATGGCCATACCACAGTCCCTTCTCCTTTATTCTCCTCTAGGGATCTTGGGCACTCATGCACACACACCAGCATGATTTTCAAGTCACCGGATCCAAGACTCAAAACCACAAGATCCAAGACTCAAACTACAATTGCCCATGTGGGAGTCCAGTGACGTAACTGTTGGGCCATCTGCATGGCCCCATATATGTTCATTTCTAAAGACTGTGCAAATGACACATGAAAAGTTCTCTAGTAGATGTGAGTGAAATGGATGATTCAAAATGGTATGTCACAGGAATTATAACAGAAATCTCAGGGTTCAGTTGGGGTTTTGAAAGCAGAAACTGGACATGAAGGCACTATGCTACCAGAATAAAATGATGTGAACACTACTATTTTGGGCTAATTCACATAAATAATAATAGTATCGGTAATATATCTTAATTTCCCTCAATGTCAACAGTGGCAGTGAGGAAGATACAATGTCAGAGATTTTTATTTTAAAATATTTTTCAGATTGCCTCCATGTTCTAGCGCTTACAGCATGTTGACTTTCGAACATGGAGAATTGAAAAACCCACTGGGTATGTGTACACACACCCCCAAAATCATGAAAAGAGGATGACATGGAGAAGAGATTGTAGCGTGACCTTTCTCCACGGGGAGTGTTTTCTCTTCTTCTCCCTCTGGGAGTATACATGTCCTCTAAAAGCAACAACAAAAGTTTCCAAATGATACTATAGGCTTCAGATAAATGAAAGTACATCATTAATATTCTTTTCCTAATATATTAATTTAAATTATTTAAAATTTTGATAATCTTTTGTCTGTGAATAGTAGTTACATCGGGAGAAAGGTCACTACATTTTTTTTTTTTTTGGAGAGATTTTCACTGTAGGGCGCATGCGCTCGCCAGACAGACAGAGAGAGACATAGAGACAGAAAGCGAGAAATCACCCCCCAGGGGGGATGGTCACGCCGCAATCCCTTCTCCTCCATTCTCCTCTCAGGATCTTGGGCACGCACGCACACGCGCCCGGCGTGAGTTTTAAGCCACCGGGTCCAGGACACGAACCGCGGTCGACTACGTGGGAGTCCAGCGACATAGCCATTACGCTAACTGCTGGTTCCCAAGGTCACTACATTTTGTAACAAAAACAGGTTTAATTACAATTCTTAGTCAAAATAATTTTTACAAGATTTATGGTCTATATTCTTGAGTCATGTTTCTACTTTCATAAATCACCTCTACAACACACAAGTCTGTCACTAAAGACTTCAAAGGAACTGGGGAGAATAACTTGTAATTCTCAGATTAAATACCTTTCATGGACTCCAGGATGAAAACCATAAACAAAGGTATACTTGAGGTTTTATTAAAACCTAGTATTCATAATTATTTTTGAAACTTCTGTTAAGAATGAGGTTCACTTGGCTGAAGTGGAGACATCTACAACTGCTTATGCAGCTGGCACGACGTACAGCTGACACAGTCGTACACCATCGCCTCTACGGCAAGCTCACTCAGGCCTCCCATGGAGGTTCTAAAGTAGAAAGTGGGCCAAAGAATAGAATGAGTGTAGGAGAAAATGTCAGCTATATTACTCCAGAGATGCTAAGAAATTATTAGAAAAAGATATGAAGAACAGGATTTGATGAATGAGAGAAAGTGAGTAAAGTTGACAGTAACACCAAAGAGACTTGAATTCTAAGCAAAATATATTCAATGACATTCAGTTCAAATGTGAACCTTAAGGGCAACTTGTATAAATGTGTATTGGAAATCAGATGGGAGCAAGACATAATTTTTAATATATCACCACATAGATTTTTAATCCTATAGGAGACGTCTTTTTTTTTTATGATCAAGGAAGTAGCATGCATGAGCATGGATTTTTGTAGTTGAAACTGAAATATGTGTATATATATATATATATATATATATATATATATATGAAACAAGAGATGGAAAATTGTTGTCCATGACAGCCTGTGAGATGAAGTCACTGTGCAGTGTTCTGGATGGGAAATCATATTTTGTATGCTGTGCTGA
>NW_006159523.1:2167480-2204606 GCF_000334495.1 Tupaia belangeri chinensis | reverse complement strand
GCAATCCCTTCTCCTCCATTCTCCTCTCAGGATCTTGGGCACGCACGCACACGCGCCCGGCGTGAGTTTTAAGCCACCGGGTCCAGGACACGAACCGCGGTCGACTACGTGGGAGTCCAGCGACATAGCCATTACGCTAACTGCTGGTTCCCAAGGTCACTACATTTTGTAACAAAAACAGGTTTAATTACAATTCTTAGTCAAAATAATTTTTACAAGATTTATGGTCTATATTCTTGAGTCATGTTTCTACTTTCATAAATCACCTCTACAACACACAAGTCTGTCACTAAAGACTTCAAAGGAACTGGGGAGAATAACTTGTAATTCTCAGATTAAATACCTTTCATGGACTCCAGGATGAAAACCATAAACAAAGGTATACTTGAGGTTTTATTAAAACCTAGTATTCATAATTATTTTTGAAACTTCTGTTAAGAATGAGGTTCACTTGGCTGAAGTGGAGACATCTACAACTGCTTATGCAGCTGGCACGACGTACAGCTGACACAGTCGTACACCATCGCCTCTACGGCAAGCTCACTCAGGCCTCCCATGGAGGTTCTAAAGTAGAAAGTGGGCCAAAGAATAGAATGAGTGTAGGAGAAAATGTCAGCTATATTACTCCAGAGATGCTAAGAAATTATTAGAAAAAGATATGAAGAACAGGATTTGATGAATGAGAGAAAGTGAGTAAAGTTGACAGTAACACCAAAGAGACTTGAATTCTAAGCAAAATATATTCAATGACATTCAGTTCAAATGTGAACCTTAAGGGCAACTTGTATAAATGTGTATTGGAAATCAGATGGGAGCAAGACATAATTTTTAATATATCACCACATAGATTTTTAATCCTATAGGAGACGTCTTTTTTTTTTATGATCAAGGAAGTAGCATGCATGAGCATGGATTTTTGTAGTTGAAACTGAAATATGTGTATATATATATATATATATATATATATATATGTATTTAAATTGTTTATTATATTCACTGTTTCTAAAATTTTTAAACTTACTTATAGAACAACATCAGATAAAAATGAAAAAAGCAAAAAGCAAGAACGGAGCAAGTAAGGCTGATAGTGAGTGAAAAGAAAGACTAGAAGCATATCAAAGATCCTAGGTAAGGGAACATTCAAATTGTATGTAAAACTAGTTATTCTTTCTTTCAGGTAGTATATAAATAAAGGACTATGAAATAAATCAAATCTCATTAGATGATTCCACTAATACTACAAATATTTATTAGAGTTATCCTATGAGCCAAATGCTATATTAAGTATTAGGCAAGGTAAGTAAAATGTGTACCTTGCCTTCAAGGGCTCCAAAATCTCTCCTGGGTACTGAGGATAGATATATTTACTAGTTTCCTTCCAGGATTTCAATAAAACACTCACCCACTATTTTTGAATGGGATAAATTTCCAGAACTTTTACTTTGTAAATCAGATTTCTTTTTGATACCATTGTTCAAAATTCAGTTTTGTAAAATTAATTTTTTAATTAAAATTTTCAAAATTAATAGCTTAGTTTAGATAATAGATATGTTATATCCATGCTAATAAATATAATTAATTTTCCAATTTTCCTTTCATCATTTTTTTTTTGGAGAGGTTTTTTTTTTGCTTTAGATCACATGTGCTCGCCAGAAAGACATAAAGAAACAGAGAGACAGGAAGCAAGAAATGACCCCCCAGGGGGGATGGCCACACCACAATTCCTTCTCCTCCTTTCTCCTCTTGGGATCTAGGGCATGCACGCACATGCACTGGGACTACAGTTCAGGGACTCAAACATTGGTAGACTACATGGGAGTCCAGTGACATAGCCATAACACTAACTGCTGGTCCCTCCTGTACCTTTCATCTTAACAATGATATTGAATGATCATGTGAATTTATATATGTTTACATTGTGTGGCTCCACTTCTAAAATACAGTTTTGTAAAATTCCATGATGATTCTGTTTAAATAAGGGAAGATTCGAAATTCATGTATAGATGTAATTTATCCAAAGTTAATACTTAACAACTGCCACAAGTTTGAAATAACTTGGATGTCAAAAAACAAAAATAGGAGCAATATAATTACCACTTGCTTTTGCCATAGTGTTCCAATCTCTAATATTCCTTGGAGGTTCATCCTAGGACTATAAAATTGGAATAAGGTAGTAGCTAAGACTGAGGCACATGCAATTGGAGAGTGCACTTTGACTTACACATGCTCTCTCTTCTGGGACAGACTGTTGTTACTTGAGAGTAAGACCTCTTTTTTCAGCTTCAAATTTTCCATAGGAACTGGGGCCTCTGATTTTCCTGCTGCTAGTTTGTGGCAATCTGAGCACAAACGAAGCAGGACAAAATGAAATAAAACGTTCAAGAAAACTGAATGCTTTTGTGACACTGGGCTCTCAAGCATAAGTTTTAAGCCACTGGGTCCAGGACTCTAACTGCTGTCGACTATGTGGAAGTCCAGCAATGTAACTGTGATGCTATCTGCTGGCCTAAACACATGTTTTTTTCCTAGCTTCTTTTATTTTCTTTGCGCACCCTTAGTCCACACTGCTTTTCAGATCAACTTGTCTGTAGTATATGTCTCATAAAGCAAAAACAAAATAAAATAGCATTTCTTCCCTGAAGTCACATTTTTTTTCCCATTTTTACCCATGTTCTTATAACTATCCTGGTCCAGCAGCTGATTCTGCCTAAATCCAACCTTTGCACGATATTTGTCTTCATGGTGAAGCATACTCTGGCCAGGCAGTTTGGTAAAATAGTCATGGAAGGGAAAGGAAACCACTACCAGGAGGCGGAAAACGGGCTGTAAAATTAGTCAACCCACTTTAACTTAATGAACATTACATTCCTCTCTGCCCTTTGTCTCTCTGGCCAAAATTGGCATTGGAATCCAAAGGCACACAGAAACAATTGGAGTCAGAGACCCAAGGCAAGTCAACTCCTGAGATTGAACATTTAAATACCCGGGCCTAACAGATGCTGTAGGCCTATAAGTTTGACAACGTGAAAAATTGCTCTCTGGAGAGATGATTAAAGTCAGGAGGTCCACACGTAGAGGAAGAGGACAATCATATCCCCTACCTAAAGGACATACACTTAACCACTACGGACCACAGTTAGGGCCAAAGGGCACCCCTACCATAAACCTAAATGATATAAGACCTTTGTGACTCTTGCGACCATTAACCACTACTTGATTGTAAAAGCCTTATAAAAAAAACTGTGTGAGGAAGGAGACAGGAACCCTAAGGATCCAGTTAGGGTATATGTAAAGATGAAGTCATAAAATGACTAAGTTTTGGGATGAAGACACAACAGTCCCGCTGTCGTCGAACTGCCTGCTCACGGAGACAGCTTACAGCAGTCATTTGGTGATTGGCCAAAAACAAAGACTTTTTTCCTGGACCCACCACGTTCCTTGAAGAAGGTAATGGTCTGTTGTGTTCCAAGCTTTACAGCAGAGAGCCTGCTGACCTTCATAGCCACTCCAAAATTAGGAAACATGTCACCCCATCACTACCATCATGAGGAAAACGCATGCACAGGCATAGACAAAACCCTTCTGACCCAGATAGAAACTCCTCACCTCAGTTCCTCATCAGTAACCTACTCTGGTCCCACTCTCTGCTTGGGAGCTCTGCTCTACCTGGGAGCTTGGGAGCTCTCTCTTTTTTTAACTCTGCTTACTTACATCCATGTCTCTAATTCTTTTTCAGCTGCGGACTAGAACCCATGTCCCACTGTGGGTACTGGGCCTGACTACCCCAGCACCCCTGGGTTCTCTGCATCAATGGTTTCTTTAAAAGTCCCTTTGTACAATCCCACAGCCACATTCTCATAGAGGCTCTTACCTCATTGGACTAGAAGACTTATTTTGTTTAAATGATCTCGTCTCTCAGGTTTTTCTGTGTTTCACCCACAGAAGGTTAACTATTTGCATCATCTCATCAAAACTATCTTTATTTTATTATATATTAATATAACCTACAAAATTGTCTTTATTTTAGTCACAGTGATAATCATTGTTGAATAAGTGATTGCCAATCTTAGCAGCAAAGATATTGAAACCTAGTAAAGGAATACATTTTATTTCTATTTTTTTTTAGAAATTAATCAGTGATTATTAATTTCCGATTAATTTTCCCTCAATTTTAATACAGTTTTAGGCATTTAATATAGCACTATATTTCAAACAGTCTTTAGTATTAGACAGTCCAGGGTTTGTATCATAACTGCCATTACCAACTTGTAAAAATAGACCGCATTTCTCAAATGATTGGTTTCAAGACTAGCACAAAGCAAAGGCTCAGTGAATGATTGGTGTTATCTTTATTATCATCATTTTGGATTTGGGAAAGTGTGTTCACCTGTGAGCCACAATGACTCTTACTGGGATCTTACATCCCGCAATTTCCGCACTTTCTCTCTTCTTCCTTTTCCACGTATTAAATGGATTTGCTCACAACTGCCTGTTTGTTCCAGAGGTATATTTTCGAGGCAGAATGTTTTTAATTCCTTAGGAAATCTTCTAAATAACAGCGCTGTGCTCGAATGTGTCAGAGTTCAGTGCAAGGCAGTACAGCACCTACAAGAGGAGTGCTGAGCACAGGAAGACAATCTAGCCAAGGAGGAAATGGTCGACCAAGCCTACCTATCATTGCAACTACTTGCAGTATCATTTCTCAGCATGATTTTCAGGTAACAAATATTCATTTGGTGACAGTACGAATATGAAAGCCGTCCTCCTAATACTCTGGTTTTTGTCTTTCCCATTAAAAATTATTTTCCAGTTGCACTGTCTTACATGAATAAAATTTCCATCTTAAAAGAAACAAGCAAGAGTTTAAAATACATGATTGTTTCCCAAAATCTTAAAAATAGAGTTCAGTAGATACTGATATTAATCAGATTCTGACTATTAAAATACAGTAGATACTGATATTAATCAGATTCTGACTTCAAATTCTGCTAGGTTCGTGAGAACTCAAATTATTTTTTATCACAGTTCCACTAAGTAAAACTATTCATGAAGTTTCTCTGAATATTTAACCATTAGAAACAAATGGCTAGTGTTTTTAAAACTAAAAGAATATTTTGTGATAAAAGTCTACTTCTTATATTCCTACTATCACATCCTGGTAGAGCCTGCTACCTCATTCAACTAAAATGCTTATTTTACTTAAATTAGCTCTTGCTGTTCAGGTTATTTTCAAGTAACATAATTATATGATAATCAAAGGAAAAATACAGTTTAAGTTAATTCCAAATTTCCATTAAATTTGATATCTTTCCATAATATTTTTATATTTATATTTTTTATGAACCATCCCATTTTGGTTCTTGTTTGTTATTATAGGTTGATTCTCACTGTGTTGCCCAGATTATTTCAAATTTGTATTCCTCCTGCCTCTGCCTCCTAAGTAACTGAGGCAGGTGTGTTTTTGTATCTTTGAGTTAATTTTAATTTTATAATAACCTATCTTAAAATATCAATTGCTCATATAAAGTAAAATTTATAGAATATTTGATTTGGACAGAATGTTACAAATTAGTTAACCTAGTTCCCATTTTTTGTCTCATATAATTATTATAAATTTTGCTACACACACATAATGACACCTTCATCAATATTATGATTAACTCAAAGTAATTGGCAAATCCAGGGCATCGTGCATGTATGAAACAAATTCACTAAACTAAATTTTCCAGAACAGGGATAGGGAACCATGCACTGTTGAATTCATACCCATTCTAGGTCATGCTCTACCATTCCAACCCTAGAAGGACCAAAAAAACAGATCTATTAATTTATTAGAAGATCTGATTATTTGTAAAAATAAAGAAGCATAGTACTCAAAATGATTTTAAAAAACTGACTTATTTTCAGACTGTCCATAAAAAAATATACCATCTGTGTTCATGGTATAGCAAAATAATTTTTAATAATTTTAATTCTAAAAAGTGAGACTATTTCTTCTAAAGATATAGATAACTGAATTAGCTCTTGATAAGGATTATGGCCAGTTATAAAGCACTTATTAAGTAATAGTACTTCTTGCTTGCTCAATAATAAATATCAGGGTGAAACCACACATGGCAGTACCTAGAGAGATTTAAATCTTCCTTTCTCCGGTGCTTGTGGTGTTTGGAGCATTCACCTTCTGTCTGGCAGCCTTTCTTCTCCTTGACTTTTAGTCCTTGGAAAACACAGAGCTGACTCACTAGTCAGCACAAACAATTTACATATTTCATAATGAAGATCCTCTTCTTACTCCATTTGGTTGGAAATTGGAATGTTACTAAGCCTAGGACAGTTACACAGAATTTAAGTGTACATGTGCATATGCAGGTTTGCATGTATAGGGGATGTTGTGAGTTATGTATACCACACAAATATGCTTACACATAATACTACACTAGAAACTACATTTGCTATGCAAGTCATGGATTATGGTGTACACATGCCACTTGAGAAAGAATACTCTCTCAATTTCATATATATGCTGAACACGTCCGTGTCTCATGTACTTAAAGTCACAAGGATGGGTAAATATGGCCATTTTGAAAACATTCCCCCTAGGGTCAGCAGATTTGGTGGTGTGGTTAAGGTGCTGGACTCCCACATGGCTGACCACAGTTTAAGTCCCAGACTGGGTGGCTTCAGACTTGTACCAGGCACATGTGCATGCCCAAAATTCCAAGAGGAGAATGGAGGAGAGGGGATTGCAGCATGGCCATCCCCCCTTTTAGACGGGGGGCAGGTTTCCTCACTTTCTCCTTCTCTGTCTCTGTGTTTCTGGCGAGCGCACATGTCCTATACAAAAATCTCTCTTAAAAACAAACAAACAAAACAACCGTATTCCCATTCTTTCTTTGAGACTCTTGAATTGTTTACAATGACCTGGACAATCATGGGTGGTATCATTTATTTAATACAAAAGATGGTTTATCTTTGGCAGAGATAGCTGCTCAGATACAGCTGGGAATAATTTAATTTCCAGTGACTTAAGGAAGTGCATTGGCTTGCTTCTCTATCCCAGTGTTTTTCTCATCTTGATTGGATCTTTCTGTGTGTAGCTTGTCTGAGGCTAAACCAATCTGTCATTTACTATCAGGCTTCTGGTAAACAACTTTGTGGAAGAGTAAAACTTTCGCTAGATTATTAGTACGGTGAATTTTTGCCAGAGAAGTCCAATTCCTTGACATTGTCTATTCAACTTTTCCTCTTGCCTTTTGGAAATAAAAAAATTGAACTATTGTAGGCATGTGACAGCTTACCTATTTCTTGCTGGGCACATAAAAAGTATACTGCTTAGAGTAAGTCAGCCTTTTTATTATTATTTTATTAAACTTTGCCAGAGGAGTGTGTATGCTTGTAGAGAGAAACAGAGAGAGGGAGAAAGTAGCCCCACCCCCCCCACGGAGTGTGGTCATGCCACAATTCCTTCTCCTTCATTTTTTTCTCCTTTCAGAATTTCAGGCATGATGCATGCACATGTACCCAGTGTGTTTTCAAGGCACCAAGGCTGTGAGTCTAATGGTTCAGTAAGCCATGTGGGATCTGGCTCCCTTAACCATTTGGCCAAGGAGAAAACTCAGCCTTAATTTTTAGTATTAACAAGTTCTATATATTTTATATTCATTTCTATCTTTTACTTAGGGGTCGGCAGGTGGCATGGTGGTTAAGAGCACTGGAATCCTCCATGGCTGAATGTGGTTCGAGCCCTGGAACTGGTGGCTTGCTTCCTCACTTTCCATTTCTCTCTCTCACTCTCTCTCCCCCTCTCTGATCAAATTTAAATAAATAAATAAGTAAATGAAGCTAAATAAAATCGTTTTAAAAAGTATTTTATTATAGGCTTTCAGATGTTTCTATACTACCCTAGCTTACTAGTTTTCACTCTGAACATTGTTCCTCAAAAATTCAAATTGTATTCTATTTATCATATTCTTGCCATTTCTTACCTTTATTGATCAAGAAACAGTGTTACACACTGGGAAAACAATATTTATTTCTACCTGAAAGCTGAAGATCAACTGGAAAGGATTCTGTGTCAAGAAACTTGTCTAAAATCTCAAAATAGGGAAAAGGTACTGTGTGGTGTAAGATTTACCTACTGTGTATCTTTTCAATTCTACATGTTGACTTTGTCTTCAAAAAATGAGAGGTTCTTCCTTTGATCTTTAAAGCACACTTACTTTTTCCAAAAATGAGACATTTGAAATTTTGTGTCAGCATTTGTTGTCATTTTCATTGACATCTCATTCCAGAGATAAAAACAGTTCCTGGACAAAGAGGTCTGATCTTAAAATGCATGAGGCGTCAGTTTAGGTTCTTGTGTATAGAGATGGCCATGGATTCGACACTCAGGAAATGTATTGGGGGGAAATGCGTGTAAAGAATCAAGCTAGAGAAACCCTCCCACCAAGTTCCCAGTCCACTTCCTCTGCAAGGAGATTAGGAGGATGAAGCATTGGGTAGGAAGAATCTCAGCACGCTGCAGAGCTCAAAATGTTCCAGCAGGTCGACCATGAGTCCTCAGGCAAAAGTTACCTGTAAAGACTATGGTAACAACTGGGAGGGATGGCCTGTTATAAGCCCCCTGACATATTCAATCATTGACTGAAATCAGTCCAGTGGAAGTGTAGTTTGAGAGTAAAATTCGAGATATATCTAATGTATGGCAGTGTAGCTTGTCCACATCTTTCTGTGGGCTCTGGGAAGGCAGTATTCACAGACCGCTGCACGGCTGTCTCATGCCCAAAGATTTTCTTTCCCATTGTTCTTTATTATGATTTCTGGTTTACTTATGTTTGCTATCTATTTTTCGTGGGGAATAATGTGGTTTTTAAAGCATGCATGCTGTGTATGATAATAAAGGATATACACGTATTCATCTTAACTGTTGACTAATACATTATGTTTTGTGTATTTGATAATGGTTCTACAATTTTTTAATACTTGATGTTACATTGTCTCTATTTTTACTCTGCTCTGGTAACCTCTTCCCTTTATTTAAATGCATTCTTTGGTCTATTAATTTTTCCCCTATTATTATGTAAGACAATTTCTACTTCTAAATATTATGTGAAAGAGTTATGTGGCTGTATATATATAGAGAGACAGATGATAGATAGATAGATACCTATATGATTTGATCTCACTGAATTATATGAGTGTATGTCTTGAATTTTATATCCTTGCATAACCACTGAGTTGACGTTTTTGCTCACAGATAAATCATTTGTATAAACCTGGCCAAGGTTGTTTTTAGCATTGTGGGTGTAGTTTAGTAATTCTTGTTCTTGAAGTTTTCCATGTCAAGGTTATAATATAGGACACTGGGCTTTAATCAAATCCATTTTTGAGCATTAAACATGCTTAAAGCCATATATTTGGGGGAAATTTTAGACTTGTCTTCAGAAAAGCCTGACATTACCTGCAGGGAAGAGCTGACCCTATATCCAAGCATGGATTATTCTTTTCGTAACAAAATGTAAACTTTAAAATCTGTTTACTTAGCTTCTAAAGTGCATGCTTTTTTAAAGTCATATTTCCATATATAACTCAAATAACTGAACTTCTAGTAAGTTCTTTTTAAGTTAATTTGCTAATTGGCTGCTGTCATGTGGCTGATATCCAATGGGGATAATCTGAAGGATACTTAATGGTGAGGTTCTCAACTTTACTCTCTGTTTTGGTAGATTAATCATATATCAACTGTTGTGATAAGAACAGCCTAGTTCTCTGTGGCTTCATATATAAAGATTTGTTTTTTAACTCATATTATAATCTTTTGGAGATTAAGGAATGGCTTTTTCTACTCACAGTTGTTGGATGAACATGTAACCTGGGAGCTGCAGAGGCAACCACAGAAGCTGGGAAATGCAGCCCAATGGAGAGATGCCAGGAAGGAGTAAAGTCATCTTTGGTGAACACTAGTGGCCTCCACCACATTTTGCAGAAAATAAATTCAACAAAATGTCTTATTTTATTTCCAGTAAAAAGATTTTCATAGAGCTATGATTTCTCCTTTATGTTTGGCTTTTATGTAATTTTATTTCAATCCACAACTATAAAAATGTATTTGTCATCCTTTCTGTATCTGTTATTGTAGATATCAGACATTGTTTTTCAACTCACGTTTTTAACATCAAATTGTATTAGAATGTTTTATTATGTCACATTTTAAATTGCTTTTTTAAAAATAATAATAGAAGTACATGAAATATGAACAAATGCTAATGGCAGCGTACTTAAAGCAAATTTTAACTTTTGATTTAGGATAAAATACATTGTGTATCTGGATTTCATACTATGACTTTATATAAGAGAATAATTTCTGAGGAATTTATTTACTAGATCCACATTTCAAGAACATTCAATAGATGAGTTAAACTTGCTTAGCTCCTGAGAACAAAAACTGTACCTTGACTTGGACATACGCAGATATATGTCTTATGTCACTGTCTTGCTATTATTTGGGGATAACTGAAAAGAAACTCTAAAATACAGTGTTACGTAGAGCAGGCACTGGAGAGAGCTTTTCAGAGTAGCCAGAGGCCTCCAGTTCTCTTTCCTACTAATCATACTCTACAGCAGTAAGTGCGTTAAGACGAGATGCAAAATGGAATTTGTGCTTCCCTTCTCTGTGATAATACCGACTGACCAAGAAGACCTTAAGGTTTTCTCAGCTTGATTAAACTTGAGAAAGAGTTCTCCAGGCTGTAGGTCATGATTTCCCTTTTCTTAAAGCATTTTGAAAACTTGTAATTGTAAATCCTTCCTTTATCCCTATGGAGATGTAAATGTTTTTAAAAGCTTCTTGAGACAATCATCCTCAAGTCCCTGGAAGCCATTTTTTTGGAATGTACTCATCAAGAAAGAAGACTGTCTTATCTTCCCAGTGTCTGTAGAAGGGTAGGACTCTAATAAGCACCAATTAGCAATACAGATGACAATGAACCTCTGAACTCACCTCAGCTCTAAAACACCTCCAGCCTTTTGCGTATGCTGAGTTGAGCTCTGAGTTGTTTCTTTAATGTGACAGCCTTCACAAAAGTCTTTCCTTTTTTCTTTTTTTCAGAGATTTTTGCTATAGGGCACATGCACTTGCTAGAGAGACAGAGAGACAGAAAATGAAAAATCACCCTCCCCAAGGGGGAATGGCCATACTGCAATCCCTTTTCCTCCATTCTCCTCTCAGGACATGGGGCATGCATACACTTCCGTCTGGCATGAGTTTAAGCCGTTGGGTCCAGAACTCAAATTGTAGTTAACTACATGAGAGTTCAGTGACATAACCATTATTCTATCTTGCTGGTTCTCCAAAAGTCTTTCCCACAATTTAAAAACTGATACTGTATAAGGGCAGTCCCAGTGGCCTAGTGGTTCAGGGAGCTGGATCCCAGCTGGCCAATGGCATGGTTTGCGTTTCAGCTCCAGCAACTTGAAAAACACACCAGGCACAGTGTCAAGTCCTGACAGAATGGAGAAATGGAAGAAACTGTGGTATGACTATACCCCATTGGGGGTGCTTACTCCTCCCCTCTCTCTCTCTCTCTATTTACTTCTTTATTTCTGTATCTCTGGTATGCACACATCCTCTCTGGCAAAATTTTTTAAGGTTTTTGCCTTAGGGTACATGTGCTTGCCAGAGCAAGAGACAGAGACAATGAGAGGGAAAGTGAGAGATCACCCCCTGGGAGAATGGTTATGCTGCAATTCCTTCTCTTCCATTCTCCTCCTGGGTTCTTTGGCATGCACAGACATATGCCTGTCATGATTTTTTTTTTTTTTTGGTTTTATAACTTTATTTGAAAATCAGCAGTTAATTCTCATCCATATTAACTGTTTGTAGATTTTCGAAAGTGGTAACAGGTACAAGATCACCAGAGTGTAGAGCTTGTTGGGTGAATCTTCATCCTCATTTTGTTTTCTGGATAACCACACACAAATTCGATATGGGATGTTCCTTATTCCTTCGGCCCAGACAGCTTTGTTGAGCATGGTATCACTGTGCACATCTGGAGGCCCCATGCATTTCATGGAAAATCTCTGGATTTCTTTAAGTGCCTGAGGGTCACATTTCTTGAAGTCCACACCATGGATGCGCTTGTGAATGTTGATGGTGTATTCCTGGGTCACCGCCTCGTTGACGGCAGAATGACCCTTCTTCTTCTTGCCATCTTTCTTTGTGAGAGCCATTGTGCCCAGCCTAAGCTGGAAAGAGAGAGCACAAAGGATTTGCCTGGCATGATTTTTAAGCCACCAGGGCTGGGACTTGAACCTTAGTTGGCCATGCAGGAGTCCAACAACATAACCATTACACCACCTGCTGGCCCCTGTCTGGCAAATTTTTAAAAAGATAATTTTTTATACACTTAAGGTATATACAACATGATTTTTCAATATACATAAAAAGAGTGAAATCATTACTATGATCAAATAAATTTTTGAGAGAGAGAATTTTGCTATAGAGTACATGCACTTGCCAGAGAGACAGAGTCAGAAAGACAGAAATCACCCCTCTGGGGGATGGCCATGCCGCAATCCCTTTTCCTCCATTCTCCTCTTGGGATTTTGACATGCACAAACACACACATGCCCGGAATGAGTTTTAAGCAACCAAGTATGGAACTTGAACCAGGGTTGACTGTGTGGGAATCCAGCAATGTAACTATTACACCATCTGCTGGTCTCAAATCAAGGAAATTTGTACACTCCATTTCTCTATCACTGCCAAGCACATATGCTCTCTGGCAACTTAAAAACAAGATCATATTGTCTATATGCAAAACATGGTGTTTTGATATACACACAGAGAGTGAAAAGGTTACTATAATCAAGCAAATGCATATATCCATCAATACAAATAACTACTTAACTTTTTTATTTAAAATTAAATTAGAAAGATATAATCAAAACAGCATGGTATTGGCATACAGCAGACACATCAACCAATGGAGCAAACAAGAAACCCCAAGTAAATCTAAACATACAGGGTCAGCTAAATTTGGGGCACCAAGAAGACACAATGAATGAAGGATTGTCTCTTCAATTAAATGGTGCTGAGAAAATTGGATTTTCACATGTAAAATACGATGCTTAATTTTATCTAGTGATTTTTGCTTTGAAGGTATTTCTCATTCTTTATTCAGTCACGGTGTTCCAATATGGATAGACAAGGCTATTAGTCAATGTCAAACATTTTTTTAAATAAAGTTTAATTTCAGACTTAGGTTCAATTAATATCATACAAGTAACATATTGTCCCAAAAATATATGTACAAGTAGTGCCTTATTATCTATTTATTATTCCTTGATAATTGTATTTATTCATTTTTACAGATTTAAAAGCCATTCATCAGTTTCAGAGCCATTACATTTAAACTGAAGTTGAATTCAATTTTTTCTTCACTAAATTCCCCATTATTTTTTGTTCTATTGATAGTTTCTTCCTTTTTTCTTTTCTAGGCAATGAGTAAATGTATGAGTAAGAGGAGATCTTCACCTTCTTTAGAGGTAATGTTTAAAGTTTACTTAAATCGTACAAAATTGAGGAGTGAAAAAGTCAAAATTTATTGGAGGGCTTAAATAACGAGGAGACTACACACTCAGCTGTAGTGGTGCAGCAGTACCACAGCACTCTGCAGTGTTGGAAGTCATATGGAAGGTCCAGGTTTGGTTCCCAGGTTGCCTGGGCACATGCACATACCCATGTTCCTAGGTGACTGGGAAGGCTGGTGTAGGGGGAATGGTGGCTTTTTGTTTTACAAAAAGTAAGAACATTGAAAAAAAGAACGATAAAGACAGCAACTCAACATTAAGTTCATTTAGCTTATTAGAGGATAAAAAAGCATTTAACGTTAATTGTTTTTTAGCTAGCTTGGCTATTTGGGAGACTTATTTTCTTATGTATTGTAGAAGAAAAGAATGCCTCTTCCAAAGCTACCTCTAGCTGGCTGCACAAACCTACATATTCTAACGAGAGAAAATAAGAAAGCTCAAGAATTACCCAAACCATCCAATTACCATTTCTGAATCTTTTGGGTGCTTCCCAAATAATTTCTTCGGGAGGAGTGAATCTTTTGGGTGCTTCCCAAATAATTTCTGGAGGAATCTTTCTTACTGTTTTTATTTAATAGATAACAGTTCTGACAACCACACATTAATAAGCAAGCAGAGAGCACATCATGAGCCTGAATTTTGAGGGACTCTTAAACTATTTCTGGTCTTTTGGTTATGGCAGATTTATTTGTGCAAGGAGATTGTTTGTGAATGGAAGCCTGAGATTTGTGTACATGCAAATTACCAGGTTCCCAGGTGCCAGTATTAACTGAGCATGCAAACTTAATTGCTTACAATGTTAGAAACTTCGGTCTGTGAGCTCGATGGGATGAAACAGCGTTTAATTTATAGCAAAGCGTAAAGCTTGTGACACCTGTGCCTTACTTTTGCTGTATCTAATAGCTGGCTACTTGTAAATGGCAAAAATTTGTTTTAAAATCCAGTTATCACCATAGGCTCAGGATTTATGTTTTTGCATTCAAATTTTTTCAGCAAAGTGTAATGGAATTAAAAACAAGCATGATAATGAGATTAAACTGGAGATCTGAATCTTAGATATTGAAACTGAACCCAAGCCTTTATATTTAATGATGATTTGCTATATTTAAAATTAAATAAAGTCTTCTTTACTTCTTTCAAATCATATACTTAAGGAGTACAGCATTGTCATTTATATTCTTACAGATTATGAAATAGTTACTGTAATCAAGCAGATTAACATATTCATCAATTCACATGACAACTCAATTACTAGTGAAAAGTCAAATTCAGATAACATTTAGTGGGGGGGTATAACATGCCTTTCTATATGAACATTGACCATAAGTATCTAAATAATCTTCTAAACTGACAACAAAACCATTACTTTTAAAAATTGTCATAAATGAGATATAGGAACAATGGGATGAGTGCTTTATACTTATTTATCTCCTCATTTAAAGTATTAGTTTGCATTTAATGACAATAAATGACTTGTCCCTTTCAGTATAACATTTATATCTTCTGTGATGCTAAATCAGAAGGTAGGAGTTTTATATGTCTTTTCTCTCTTTAAAGAATGAGCTCTAAAGCAACACTACAGGTAAACCTATCTATAAACACAGAAACTCCATTCATTACTTCCCTGCTAAGTTTGCTTAGCCAAAGGATAAAAACGGGTTACGTTAGCATGCAAAAACAATGGAAGTATGGATTAGTCAGGAAAACAGTAAGTTACAGAAGGACACATTGGAATCCAATTCGAAATTTTTATCCTTGATTAAAACCCTTAGGGGATAGCAGAGCAAATGAATCATGCTAGGATGAGGTAATCTAAACTGTTTCTTTAAAGTATGTCAGAATTGTGACAAAACTTAATAAGCAAAAGTATTGACAACAACAGATCCTTTCATTCATTTGTTTTTAAACAAATGTTTATTGAACCTATGTAGAAATGCATAGGACTTTCACATCAAAGTAATAATGTGTAGAAAGATCAAGTTACATCTTTATTTTATTAAAAACACTTTTATCCCACTATAAAAAGTCCGAGTTCAGTTTTTTTTTTTTTTTCTTAGAAAATTCCACAATTCTGAGCTAACTACAAAGTGCCCAGGATAATCAAGATTTTTTTTTTCATGGATTATTTTTACCTTATTGTAATTAGATTCCAAATCTTTAGCTTGTCAACAAATCTTCAGAGAAGTAATAAAGCAAGTCCTCTTTTGATGCATTCATGAAAAACTTAGTTACTCAAACAAGGATCAATTGTGTCAGAGAAGTAATAAAGCAAGTCCTCTTTTGACGCATTCGTGAACAACTCACTCACTCAAACAAGGATCAATTGTATTACAGTAATGTGGATCATCTCTCATTAACTCAGGTTATTAAGTGGTCTACACAGACTGCCAGAAAATTTGTCTTGAGTTAAGAAATACAGAGAATATGAAAACTACATGAGAATAAGTGGTATTAAAACATTTATTAATCCTTAATTTATTTTCTATTCCTGCAAACAGTAGGTGCTCTCATCATTTCACCTCTGTGGATAACTGTTGTGGCTCCATCTTGCCCTGTCAATGGTAACCTGCTTTGCTGACTCCTGTGTTCTACCCTGGCAGTGCACCGTCTTCCCAATGCAGTGTGATGGGCCAACACCTTTCTCAACATCATTCTCAAACTTGGGTGGCACAGTATGACCAGGAACCAGCTAAGGAGAAGATTGGCCGTGACTTCACCTCTGTGGGTATGCTTTCATGTCTGTGAGGCAGCTTTTTATTTTGATGCCGCATTTGATACAAAGTGACATTTGCCTTGAGCTTTCCTCAGTTAGTGCTGCTATTGCTAGGGTTGTGGCAAGATGGACTGAGGCATGAATTTTTGGGCACTATTTCCTTTTTAGGGAGTTCAGTCTTAATTAAACAGAAAAATGAAATGCTGACCTAAATCAGAAATGCCATAAATAATCAGTTTCTGGTGGCAGTTTCAATGGAATATTAACTCTGTTGCCCCATATAAGCATCACCTTGGCCCTACCTGAAAAACCAAGGCAAAATTCAGCAAAGTCAACATTTGTGAGGACAGAAGGCACAATGTCAAAGTGGGTCACTAGAAGCATTAATGGGTGGTTCAGACATGTCTTTCATCTGTATCTCGGTTTTCACATATGGGACACAGCACTAGGTATTCATACCAGGTGCTGGTTTAGTGCTTATAATGTATCATGAAGAACCACATTCTGTTAGTTCTACCAGATGATATCCTCAAACTGACACATTTAACTGACTTTTATCAAATCATTTCCCTTTCCAGTCGTTCCAGGTCTTGCTGAGGTAGTGGAGATGCATGATAAAACTCAAACATCTTAAACTCCTGAGCTCACAGTCTGGCCTCTTTCCATGAAATGAGCACCTACGCAAAAGGGATGCCATTAGGGATCTTGTGTTGAAAGCTGAAAGTGGTCTTTTGGAGTCACCATAGGCAAGGAAAGCGAGCATGTATCTAGCTCTGGTATCAGTACCGCAGAGGATAAATGACTGATTTATCCATGAAAGAAAAACTTTTATGAAAACAACCTGCCATCAAAGTGGCTGGAATGGACAGTGGCCATGTATTCCAGCGCTGTGAATTAGAAGGAACGGGGAGACGGCCACGGCCATATGATCCTTTTTTTTTTTTTTTTAATTTACACTACCTTCAACAAAAACTTATTATTTGTTCTAAGATATACTGAATGTTGTGAGTAGCAATCAACATATTTCAACATTTTAATTTTTTCTTCCATTTTCCTATACCCCCCCCCTTACAAAGGTGCATTCTCTCTGTCCCCAAAAGGTTTGCTGATAGTTTCACCGAATTTGCTATTCTGTAACAGAAATTACAAACTTGCTTCCCTTTATGTTTGCCCTAAATCGGTTCCATATAAGGTCTATTATTCATGAAATTCCATGTTGGGGAACCTATTTTAATATTACTGATAATGTTTAGTTGGGAGTTGCTGAGCTCTAACAAAGTAAAGCTTAGAGGTAAAAGGGACATACTAGCTCACGTGAACGTGAAGTCCAGGGATGACTCTAATTTCAGACATGATCAGATCCCATGGGTTCCTGAAACTATGCCTTCAGGACATGAGCACACTCTCTCAGCTCTTCCTTTCTCTTAATGTGCTTCATTCCCAGTTCTTAAGTGGTGGACAATATAACCAGCAGTGATTTTCTGGGTATATCTCTCATATCTACAAATTGAAGGCAGCAGAAAAGAAAGAAAGAGAAAGGGAGAAGGAGAGGTGAAAAGAGAGAGAGTCCTTTTAGATAAAGATCCAGGAAAGATTCCTTGCCTCGATGCATGAGCATTTTGAAAAAGAAGACGGTATTTGACCAACTGATTGGGTACTGAAAATGGCCAGGCCAGGACCCACACATCCACCACCTGCAACCCATGGACTATCAATATGCTAGTGAGCAGTCAAAACATGCAACCTCTGCAGAAGTCAAAGATAAAAAGAATGAGGGGATCAGCTAGATCAGTATGTGGAAAGTGACTTTGGAAAATGTCGAGGATTGCTAGTGCCCAAGAGCAACATGTTTAAAAAAGAAACCAAGGTTGCAAGTGGCACGACATTTTTGAAAATTTTATACACATACACACACACACACAAACATACTTGTGAGGTCTAGTAGCTAGATACCATTAGGAATTTGATTTATCATCTAAGAATAATGAGAATGTATCAACATATTTTTTCTCTTCATTAGGAGATCTGAGGGCCAGGTGGTGGTGCAATGGTAACTACACTGGGTTCACATTGCAAACACCATTGGTTCAAGTCCTAGGACCTCCATGAGCTCAGTGGATACATTCATGTGTGCCCATGATGGGGCCTGGATAAACCTGAGAGTATAATGTGGAGTAATGACACTGTTTGGGGGTGAGGACTCTATCTGTTTTCCTAATGCAAATAAATAAATGGATATAAAATTTTTTTAAAAGGTGAGGTAAATTCAAATTTGAAGTTTGAAAACATTATTCTGGAGACAAACCTATCCCCCAGTGATTAAGAGAGAGTCAGATCCTACATGACTGATCATGGTATGAGTCCTGGTCTTAGTGGCTTGAAAACGACACCACATGCATGCCCCAAATAATGACAGGATGGAGAAATGATGAAGCGTTAGGGCATGACTATGCCCATATTTGGGTTGTTGTCTCTTTCTCTTCCTCTTTTCTCTTGCTGTATCTCCTTCTCTGGTGAGTTCATGTGTCCCCTGGCCATTAAAAAATATGTTTGGATGTGGTACTCACCAGGTGGCATGGTGGTTAAGGGAGCTGGATTTAAGATAGCCAAGTGCATAGTTAAGAGTCCTGGACTGGAAAACACGCCAGGCATGTGTGCATGCAAGCCCAAAATCCCAAGAAAAGAATGGAAAATAAGAGATTGAGGTATGGCCATTTCCCCTAAGGGATGATTTTTCATTTTCTCTCTCTCTCTCTCTCTCTCTCTCTCTCTTTTTTCCCCCTGAGAGATGTTTTTTCTTTCTCTCTCTCTCTCTCTCTCTCTCTCTCTCTCTCTCTCTCTCTGTTTTTCTTCAGGGAGCACATGCACCCTATAGTAAAAATAAATAAATAAATAAATAAATAAATAAATAAATAAATAAATAAATAAATAAATAAAAACTTAAAAAGAAAAAGAAAATATTCTGATTGTAGTGTGAAGGGCAAAGATGTCATTTGCACTCCTGTTTTGTGTCTCCTGCAGGATGCCAAGGGAGGAAGCGAGCCACTTGGTCATGCTGCAGTACCAATTTAGCTTCTAACCTTGTTATATTTTCTACAGACTTGGCAATCCTGTCTTGATTTGCCATTTTGTATTCCTCCCAGATTGTGACTCATATTTCCTTCACCTCTTTGTCTCAAACCTCTACAGCTAAGCATTTTTTTAAGCTAGGCTTGAAATCAAGAATGCCTTACCTGAGGAGCTGTGCCCCAAGAGGCAGTGACTCTTAGTCTCACCCATTCCACACAGGTCTGGGCAAAACTTATGAGCTGAGACAGAAATGGAAAGGTCTTTCTCTGACTGACTTTTAAGTCATGAAAATCATGATGTTTTTGTGGATTGAGAGCTACTTAGGAAGTGGAGTCGATACAAGGTAAGGTAAGGCTGGAAGGCTCAGAGAAGACATGATCAGCAAATCAAGCTCTTTAATGTAATTTACTATGGAAAATACGTAAAAGTCAGCAGTGGGACATTCTCTCATCTCATTACGTCTCTCTCTCCTTTTACTTCCCTACATCTTTTCCTTCTGTCATCTCTGCATTTGCCTCCTCCCTAGGATAATATAGTCTGTGCAGGGATCTATAGGCTCCGTGAATGATCTGTAATATTGTTACATTCTGTTTAGGCACTGGTACTTTGTTTTCTCTATCTTCCTCATTTGTCCATCTCTTATCTTCTCTGCTTACAGATTTTCCTTCAGCTAAGAAAAAAAAAATAACTTTGTCCCTTAAAACACATGTCAAATTATCTGGAAGCTTAGGTAAAATAATGTGGCTCATGTGGATGGTGTCATCATTCCCAACCACAGTTATGAATATCCACACGTAAGACCCTATGCTAAGTGTGGTCTGTAATATCCAAGTGGCCTTGTCTATAATGATTCATCAGCCAAATTACTAGTAAATAACTTAAACTTGACATAATGTAAGTATATCTGGGCATTTTAATAATATGACTTGTATCATGAGCTGATGAAATTAAGGTATTAAACAATATGCACATTCAAGTTAAGAATGATGGGAGGTAAATTACCTCTAGGTAATGTCAGCATCTATTTCCATAGACACACACTTGCCCGTGTGTTTGTGATTTATATTACCTGCTACTTTTTCTAAGACTCTGCACTGTTGAAGGGATCAAATCTGAAATGGTAGAATTGTCCATAATCTGGAAGTGCTCTTCCTGAGAGTGCTGCTCCCTGCTAACGTGGCACTGAAGCTGAGAGGCAGTGGCTGTTCTAGACATTTACTCAACCTTCTTGTCAGAAGTTTGGGTATTTTATTCTACAAGGGTCACATTCTTACTTGAAGTCATTTATTTGGTCAGTAGCTTCAGGTTTGGTGTCAAAAGAAAAGTTGTAGTATAAGTAGTATAACTTTAGAGTTTATAGTTCACATTTAATGAGGCCATAATATACACTGCTTCAAGGATCTATTGAATCAGAAGGGCATACCTCAGATACTCATCATTTGCTTATTTTTATATTAGATATCATAGTTCTATCATTGCTTGCTTTGCAAAATGAGAATATTTTATCCATCTTCGTAGAACTATAGGCAACTTCTTGTGTTTATTTTCTCTGATAAAAACAAAAAGCAGGCAACATATTGAAAAGTAGAATCCAGCGTTTTTTTTTTTTCTGAGATATAAAATTAAATGCATAAGTATTCATTGACTGTATAAGAAAGTCAATATCATGGAGTAGACACTTGATCCCCCAAAAGTTTTTCTAACCCATAATTTTTATTTACTTATTTAGGTTTTTGCTTTAGGGCATGTCTGGTCACAGGAGAGAAATGGAGAGAGACTGAGAGAGGGAAAGTGAGAAATCACCTTCTGGGGTGGATGGCTACAATGCAAGCCCTTCTCTCCCATTCTCCTCTTGGGATTTTGAGCAGACATACACACATGCCCAGTGTGATTTTCAAGTCACCTGGCCCAGGACTATAACTCTGGCTCTCCATGTGGGAATCCAGTGCCTTAACAACCACATCACTTGCTATCCTCCTCTAACCCACATTTTAAAACATTTATTTAGTATTTTGCTGCATGTGTGCACTTCTGATATCGTAAAATGTCTGTAACATGGTAAAAAAATGTATTTCTTGATTTTCTAAATATCTAGAAGTCTCATCATTGGCATTTTAATCAAATGGATCCTTTCACATGCAATGAAATATATCTGAAAACATAAGAGGGTTTGTATTTTAATGCTATCAGATCTTCCGATAGTACCCTGCTTGAGAAGGCAGGCTCCCCATGTCATGGTCACACAGTAGCATTGCCAGTACAACCTCAGTAAGCCTCCAGGTTCCCTGTGAAAATTGAGGACACAGACTTTGCATGTCTCCTACCTACGTTGGTCGGTATTGTCGCAACATGCTTTATCCTCAATATGTTTGCCAGAAACCTATAAATAATCTTAACTATGATTGTCATTACCCTCAGTTATCTTCTCTAGTACTTGAGAAATAAAACTGGCTTATATTTCAGTTTAGTTGGGTATTATTATTTTTGTTTTAAGAGAGATTTTTGCTACAGGACATGTGTGCTAACTAGAGAGATAGAAAGCAAAAAAAAGTAATAATAAAATAAAAAGAACACCCTTCAGGGAGATGGCCATGCTGAAATCCCTTCTCCTCCACTCTCTTCTCAGAATTTTGGACATGCATGCATGTGCATCCGGTGTGAGTTTTAAGCCTCTGGGTCTGGAACTCAAATTACAGTCAACTATGTGGGTGTCCAGTGATGTTCACATTATATCATCTGTTGGCCCCTAGTTGGGTATTCTTAATCCTATAAATCTTGTCCAAGGACGTAAAACAAGTCTTAAGATTTTGTTTTACTGTGTTTTGCTTGTTGTGTGCTTTCCCTGTTAACTGGAACTAATAATAACTGTTAACTAGAATTCTTTAATAGTTAATGATATGTCCTCTTTACAAACTTCCTTTCATATGGGCAATAGGCTAAGAAAACACCTTGAGTCTCCAGCTTCTTAGAGAAGTCAGGACTCAAAGCAAGGGGCCATTTGGAACCCTCTACCTTGATTAAAAGAGGAATGTAACAAGTCCACCAAGGCCGAGCCCTACCCAGAAAAACATGTCATTTTCCTGTAAAATTTTAAAAAGAAGGAAGGTGAGAAAAAATTAATTCTTGGTTGTTGAATATTACGTGATATAGAGTAATGTCATTGCTGCCATGCCTTTGATGCATATTTGCTGCTCGACATGTGTTGTGATACTTTTGATGATCTCATGATTCAACAAAGTGCCAGGCATGATTTCCCTGTCGTGTCTCCTCATCTTCTGACTCTCCTAGTAATTTGTGTCTCTTTATATGGCCTTACTTTGGAAGCTTAACTGTTCTTTTCTGCAAATTTTATCCTATGGAAAATAGAATTTTGTGTGTGTGTCTGTAAAATCACAAGTGCCAGGCATGATTTCCCTGTCGTGTCTCCTCATCTTCTGACTCTCCTAGTAATTTGTGTCTCTTTATATGGCCTTACTTTGGAAGCTTAACTGTTCTTTTCTGCAAATTTTATCCTATGGAAAATAGGATAAAATCACATGGACTTTATTTGCATTCAATTCTCGCATGTGTAATATCTATTCATCCTTCAAATATAATTACAATAGGCAAACTTGAAATTTACACACCTGGAAAGGTCACAAGAATAAGCTCCAAAGCCTCACACCTTTGCCTAGTATCATTTCAACACTGTCAAGAAGGCAAGCATCTATAGCAGTAGTTTAATTTATTCTGTTTGTAGGATATTAGCACACTTAGTTATTTTCCATGAGTGGTGTGAACATAAGCTCATAAAACAATGATATGAATTAAGGTCACAGAACACTTTCACCCTTTGTGCCTGAAAGTTTATTATCAGAACCTGTTTGATGCAGACAGTCTGTCTCCCCTTACTAATGCTCAGTGCCCTGCATATAAACAGTGGGGGCTTTCATCAAAGATACATGTTTTTCTCACTGCTAAAACATTATCGTTTCATATCACAGTCATAGCCAGTGACATGCAGAAAGGTTTGTGCCCAACTATTTTTGACATTAAACATCAATCATTATTCTGCCTGCCACTGAGTATGCACAATTAATCACTGAGGGAAATCATGAATTTTACAAAATGAAGCAAATAAAGTTTCTAATGAATTCCATGGCTAGACCTGGTGTTAATAAAGACATTTGACTGCTATATTTTACCACTGTGTACATATGAGTGTTTGCATGTTATATGTATAGGTGTGCTTTAATTTATAAATTTACATGTACACAACCCTTTTGGGACACACCAAAATGTAAATATTCTTTAATTTTCTGTGGAAAAAGGAGTAAGTATGCAATTAAATAAAAGTAAAAACGGGGGCCGATAAATGCTCTGAGCAGCACAGAAAGACTGAAAACATCACTACAATAAAAAGTTGTGTTTATGCTCCCTGGTTGCTGCACCCCAAGAGATGAGAAGTAGCAGTTGGTCTAGCCATTGGCTCATGCTGCTGAGGAACTTAGCAAGCTTGTATTAATTATTGGAGCTTCTATTTAATAAACAAATAAAATAAAAGTAAAAAAGGAGAGTGATATATATTTGTATATATTAATGTATATAATGATTAAGAGAGAGAAAACTTCCTTTGTCTCTTTGTGTGATCGCATACTGCCCATTCTTGGCGTGTCATCTACAAAAGGCCTAAAGGTACTTGTGAAGTAGTCTATCATATTTTGCACAATATAGAATTATTTTTGCTGGCAACAAGACAGCAAAAATCTATTGAGTTGTCACTGCCAGTGCCATACAGAAGCATTGCCTAAAATGGGGCAAGGACAAAGATACATTGATCTTCTATCTCATTCCAGAAATGAACACTTGACTGGTGAATACCACTGGAGAATGCAGGCAACTTAAAGACACTACAAGGGCACATATGCACGGGATAAATGTTCACCGTTAGTGAAATGTGTCATGCATGTTATAACTGTTTGGATTCCTGTGAATACAGAAGGCACAGTGATATTTGATCTCATGACAATAGTTCTTGACAACTGTAAGTTACAGGAATGGATGTTGAGGAACATCAAGCCATTTACGGATATTTTATCTAGCTTTCAACACATTTAATAATCTTTTCCTTTCTCCTTCATTCTCTCAGCATCTAACTATTAAGTAATTAATATGTAGATAGCACTAGGGAAAAGTGAAATAAAGCTAAAATGAAGTAAGCATTTTATTTTTTTTTTTGAGAGGTTTTTGCTATAAGGTGTATGTGCTCGCCAGACAGACAGAGAGAGACAGAGAGACAGAAAGCAATAAATCACCACCCAGGAGGGATGGCCATGCCGCAATCCCTTCTCTTCCATTCTCCTCTTGGGATCTTGGGCATGCACGCACACGCGCCCGGCGTGAGTTTAAGCCACCAGATCTGGGACGTGAATCGCAGTCGACTACATGGGAGTCCAACGACATAGCCATTATGCTAACTGCTGTTCCCAGTAAGTATTATATTTAGAAGGCAGAAAGTTCAAAAGTAGTTTA
Organism: Tupaia belangeri chinensis; assembly: GCF_000334495.1. Classification (NCBI taxonomy): domain Eukaryota; kingdom Metazoa; phylum Chordata; class Mammalia; order Scandentia; family Tupaiidae; genus Tupaia; species Tupaia belangeri. The sequence continues at coordinate 2,179,723 of NW_006159523.1, read as the reverse complement.
GCAGATATTTGTTTAACCTAAAAGATACTTTTAAATTGCACTCAGTCTGAGGCTTCTTTTTTGTTGTTTCGCTTAAAGTTCATATTTTGTCTAATAATTTTAGCATGTTTATTATTATTGCAACAAGACACTTTCCTTTAAGAAAATGTATGTAGTGCCGTAGGAAAGCCTGATCATTTTTCTTGTAATATGATAGGAGATTTTAAGAGAAAAATAAGTTTAGAGCAAGTTACAATACACAGCCCAGTTAGTACGTTAGATAAATCAAACACTTCTCTTGAAGATGTGTTTTGTTACAGAAGTACTGTACAGGTAATACAACAGCTGGGACCAGATAATTGAGTTAGATGCCTTGTGGGTGATAAATCTTAGTTACATTCATTGAAGATTTATGCACAGGCTAAGGTAGAAAGACAATAATAAAACAAAACTAAACAAAGAATAACAACAATAATATTCTATGAAGGAAAATAAATGAGTGAAGTAAAACACTATCTTTTTATTAATAAATAAATAAGACTCCTGTCTTTCTGGACGAGTATATGTGTGTGGTTATTTGCTTTCAATTCAGCAGTACCAGCCCCCACTTTTGAGATTTCACTCACATTGCAGAGAAGTCAAATCTCCTAGGATCCCCTTCTCCCCATAAATAATAGGTTAGAATCCACCAATAGACATTACGTAAGATTTGGGAGCAAAAGAACAGAGAGGCCATCATTCTTCGGATGCAGTTGTAAGAGTGCCTGGGCAGAGGCAAGGGCCAAATGCCTGTGGGAGGTTTTCCTTGAGCATTGCCATCGCTGATGATGCAGATGGAAATAGAAAGTAGAGCTTTCCAGAAGTTAGTGAGGTTGACAAGGGCTTTGGGGTGAGATGAGCTAGGATTTTCAACAATTGCTCAATGAGACTTGTAGAAATTCCTCTTTTGAAATGTAGGCTGATTTCCTTGGTGACAGTTTCTCTGACCTTTGTCCACCTAACTTTCTCAATGGCTGTGTCAGCTTCCAATTCTTTTTTATTTTCTTTTTCCTCTCTTAAAACTCTTCTGACAGATGTAGTGTACTCTATGTAAATACATAGTCTCCTTCATTAGGCAGATGGAAGACTTTCTCCAACTCAGGAATCAGAGACAGAAAAATTTGAAGTTTACTTAGAAGAAAAAAGATTATTTTTAAGAGATTCTTATACATCAAGCATAGTTTCTGATAGTGGGAAAGGTGTCACTGATGAAAGTAATGCCAGACCTCAGGTCCTATGGAACTTCTAATCCCATGGGAAAAGAATATATGGTGTGTGTGGTGGGCAGCAGTGGGGGAGAAGGATGTAAGTAAGAACTCAGTTACATGATCAAGGTTGTCAACAGAAAGTCTGATTTGGAAGGAATTACAAAATCTAGCTGAGAGATAGGGTGGCTTAAATCAGACTGGTAAAAGTAGAACCTCATAAATGTATTTGACTGTAGACTAATGTATTCACTTAAACAATAGGTCAAATACATGCAGTATAGAACTAGACTGGACACTAGAAACACAAAACTAAAAAAAAAATGCCTCAAATGAAAATATTTTAAGCAAATATTCTATATTTATGTTATGAGACTAAGTTATGGATAAAAGACAAAGAAAAACTGTATCTGATATATAAGAGGTCCCTTAGGGCATTTTTGATCTTACCATCCTCTGTGATTAGTAAGTGGAAAACTCCTAGAACCCAATTAAGGTAAGAATACTCTTGACCCAGACCTCAGAAATAAAAGTTGGGATTATTCAGCCAGGTAAAGAACCATGTCAAGGGGATCCAGCAGGTGGCTGACCATGGTTTGAGTCTCAGATGTGGTGGCTTGAGAATTTCACCAGGAGTATGTGTATGCTTGCCCAAAATTCTGAGAGGAGGATGGGGGAGAAGGGATTGTGGCATAGCCATCCTCCTTGGAAGGGAGGATTTCTCACTTTCCTTCTCTCTGATTCTGTCTGTCTGTATTCAGTAAGAGCATGCATCCTATGTCAAAAACCTCAAACAAACAAACAAACAATAAGCATAACCAGATAAGCACTGGCTTAAGGCAAAGAGAATTCAGAATAGGTAGTAGAAAAAAGGTAGTTATAAATACTAGCTACAAATACGTGACTGGCTGTAGAAGCAGGAACTTCAATTTCCAAGAGTATTTCTTCCTTATTTTGTTATAAATATTTGTGTGTTTATCCATCATCTATCAGATATTTTTGTTTTCTTCCCTCTTACTAATTTATCATGTAAAATAGATGACATTCCTTCATAATATTTAAGTTACAGGATATGAAAGAGAAGAATAAACGTCATTTAAGCACTTCATATTCTCTTGTGACAAAAGTGAATTTTCAGCTATGGGCAGGATAGTTGTAGCATGTTAGGTGGAAGTATGGCCTTGTTATTGTCACTGTTTAGTGGTGAACTATGGCTGAAAGAGATGGGTATGGGTGCAAAGTTGACAGGGGTGGAATTGTGATGGTTTAGTCTTATGTGTCAAGGAGGCAGGATGTGATGTCACAGTGGGAGGTTGGTGAAAATGGTGCAATTCTAGATATACTTTGAAGGTAGACTTATCTATCTATCTATCCATCAATATGTATATATCAGAACAGAAAGTTGCTTTTGGATATAGATGTTTTAAATCATCACTGAGAAATTAATACTAAGATAATAAAAGTAAGCACCAAGTCTTAATGTGATAATATTTTATCAACTATATATTTGGACATAAATTTTAACATTCATAAAATATTACATATGAATATGCCTATAACATATATATGTATATATATACACACATATATACACACACATATTCTGATAATTTCAGTTTATTTTAAATTCCTTTCTATTAGGATGCCTCTGAAAGTTAGACTATAATATGTATTTGTGCTTTTGTTTAAATTAAACATAATATTCTTTCTTTCTCCCTTTCTTATTTTTCTTTCTCTTCCCTTTTTTCTTATTTGTTTGTTTCCTTCCTTCCTTTTATTTCTTTTTTCCCCTTTTCCTTCTTTCCTCTATTTCTCTAGGTTTTATAATTTAGCATATCATCATCGATGGATATTTATTAAGAAGTCTGTATGTGCTCCATCCCATGATAAGAACTTTAATTCATGTTTTTGAAATATAAAAAAGGTTCCTGCTCCTTAACTTTTTATTATTAAAGTGACAAATTAATGAGTATAGGGCAATTAAAGGATAAGTACAAATGATATTTAATTTCATCAATGCAAGTAATAATGACTCTAAAAAAGGTGACATATGGAAGAGGAAGAGACCTTTTTAGACTGTTTCATTAAAAGGTGAACAATTGAAGATGTTAATGTAGTAGCATTTTAACATAATTATGAACTGGAATAAATTACCATAGGTATTTATAATATATTCTTTTATCTTGATATGGTTGGATATAATTCTCATGGGATAGTCTCTAAGTTACATTTTTTTAGAGTACATTTTGAGAATGACTCTGAACTGATCGCCAATCAAAAGTAGATCATACACACACTGGTGAAAGGAAGAGAAAATCAAGGGAATTACCTAGTTTCAGACAGCCAATGCGCCTTTTTACATTTTTTCTCTTTTTCTCTTTCTTGTGAATGTGTGGGCATGTCTGTGTGTGTGTGTGTGTGTGTGTGTGTGTGTGTGTGTGTGTGGAGAGGGAATGAAGTATATGTGATGCATGTGTATATATATATATATATATATACATATATATATATATATAATATTTGAACTTGTTCACGTGGTACTTACTGATTATTCAGAATACAGTTGAAAGTTTTTTATATAAATGAAGTTGAACACATTATGAGTAGATCTAAGAAACTCCAGAATAGTAAGGTAAAATGGAATGGGTACCAGGTACACATCAAGGCACACCTGGGTGCTGAAATCACTTTCTGCTTTCCTTCCTATTAGAAGCATTACTATCTGCCCGATGGAGTATTGGCTTAACAATTATGCCAACATGCTTTCTCTATTCACTAAAATGTGTTATCAAAAAGTGTTTGCTGAGAACCAGCGGATGATGTAATGTTTACATCACTGGACTCTTACATAGTTGACCGTGGTTCGAGTCCCAGATTTAAAACTCACACCAGCATGTGTGTGTGTGTGCCCAAAATCCTGAGAAGAGAAAGGAGGAGAAAGGATTGAGGTGTGTTCATTCTGTCTTGGTGTGATTTTTCACTTTCCATCTCTCTCTGTCTCTCCAGCAAGCACCTGCACCCTATAGCAAAAATCTTTCTCTCTTAGGGAATGAAAAGGTGTTTACTGTATTCATCAGTTTGTAACTTCTGCCATGCATTCTGTAGGTAAAGAAATAAAAATGCACTGTGCTCAAGCTACTAATTAAGTAAAAGAAATCAATTTGGGATGTCTACAAAGAAAGTTATATTTCACACCAAGAAAAAGCATGTAGCTGATTGCTCTGGGTTAATCTAGCTAACTTTTGTGTTGATTTAATCCACAATCTACTAAATGCTATACGTTAATAAAAATAACTCTTCTCTGTACTTCCCTAAGGGCTTATGGTCTTGGATTGGTTTCCTATTCAGAAATGACCCAAAATGTTGTACAGTAGCCAACAGTTTTGACTTTTCTATGGTTCAGTTTTCTCTTTTAATTCACTGTCACATTCTATTACTAATAACCCAATGCACCAAATTCTCTTTAGAAGATATTACTGCTCTTTTTCACCACTGCATTCTAGCTGTTATCATCATCCACATATGCACCAGTCTACATTTTATATATATATATATATTTCAGTTGAATGACCCTTTCATCCCTTTCATGTACTATTCAAGTTCCTCCAAAATCCCATATTCTATAATATGTAATATAAAGACTTAATTATGTTCAAGTATATATTTAAAGATGGAATTAATTTCAGTGTTTCTCTTGATTAAGGTAAAAATCAGAGGTCACTGTTTCTAGATTTATTCACCAAAGGTGATGTTGAGAACACAATGATGGAAGTGAAATCCAATCTGGCCTGATTTCATACATGAAAGGCAACTCTCTGCTGAAAAATATCCTCTCTTCTGCAAAGCTGATTCATGCATTTCCTTTAATGAGGACAGATAGTATTTTATTTCACAATATCACTGGGAGCTACAAATATAAGTACAGGTACTTTGGCAAGGTAGCTCATTGATTTATATTTATTCTATTCTGTAAATGACTGAGATCAAATCCTTTCTTGCAAGGAGGTTTTGTTATGAAGGAATTGCAATTCTGAAAAGGAACAAAAGTGACTGTTCCTGAGGGAGGTGAAGTTGTTAAGCAAGAGAAGGCAGATCACTCAAGGCCATTGTTACCAGCTTCAACATTTTGCCTAGGGCCACCTTGATAGCAGGGCTGCCTTCATAAGCATTCTGTAGAAGTAAGCTCTAGTGTTCTTTGAAGCTGAGCAGGCAAAGTGCTAATGAAAGGACCATATTCTCACTCTCCATCCTCACCATCTAATATCTATTACTGTTTCTGCCTAGCAGCTGAAGCACTCTTTTCCCAGTAACAGATGGGAGAAAGGAGGGAGTTACAACAATGTCTGCTTAATGCTTCCTATTCTCCCTGTGTAGTTCAAAAATAAGTAAACATTTAGAATACAGAAGATTAATAGGTATTAACCCTATATCCAAAGACTCTGGAATTATTCAAGGAAGACCTAATGTCTTGTTGTCTTTTATCTTAGACTTTAATGTCAAAGATAAAAGTTGACTTTAGATCATTAACTTTTGATTCAACATTAAAAAAATACAGAAATATAGCACTTGTGATTGTAAATGCAACTGAATTATTTAATTATCTGGTGTTCAAGGAGCACTCACATTTTAACTGTTCTTTTTTTTTTTTTTTTTTTTTTTTTTCCCCTGCTTTTTTCATTATTGTGCTGCTAAGAGTTTCTCCTAGGAACTCCTAGAAGATTTTTTTCCCTTTACAAGGGAAGAACTTGCTGACAAAAATAAATATGATTATTATTTCTTCCATTGGCTAGAAAATGAATTGATGAAACAAAGTTTCTATCACTCTTTAACCTGCAAAATATCTCATCTTGATTTTAAATCTACTTGACCACCTGTAAAGAACTCTCATTGATTTAAGATTTGATAAACACCTGATGGTTGACTGTAGCATTTATATCTTAACAAGATTCTCTGAAGTATTTTGACCTCACTGAACATTGACAACCTAAATCTCCCTATAGGCTACTTCAGCACTATTTTGCTATTCTTCTGTTTTCATTAGCATTTATTTACTCTTCCAAGACTACCCTGCCTAGCTAAGTGCTTTGATTGTTCACTACTGAAACTTTTGAAAGACCCAACTATTTATCAGTAGAAAATGTCAACAGTTTGTACTCTAAAATCCTTTTAACTCCTCACCTTGAAACCCAGCCTTAAAATTTTAACACATCCTGGACCACTGTATCATAATTCTAAATCAATTCAAATTAATTGGTACTTTGAAAGATGTACCTTAAACCCAATATCTAAATCTCAATAAATTCTGACCTTGCCTTCTCCACTCTGAAAGAATTCTTCTTGCAGGAAGTCATAAACTCAACTTTGTCTGATTAGCAGGTTGTATTGGTGATGAATTCTTGGTGACTAGCATAGACAAAGGAGTTACATGAGCAGAATGCATGTGAAATATTTAAAAACTGGTAAGCAGTGTATTTTGTCAAAAATGTAAAATTTTTGGAGAGATTTTTGCCATAGGCTACGTATACTCACTGGAGAGACATAGAGAGACAGAAAATGAAGACTCACCCCCCATGGGGGATGGTAACTTCACAATCCCTTCTCCTTGCTTCTCCTCTTGGGATTTTGGGCACGCACACACACACACACACAAGCCCAGCATGAGTTTCAAGCCACTGAGTCCAGGACTGGAACCATAGTTGACAACGTGGGAGTGCAGTGCACTAACCATTATGCTGCCTGCTGGCACCCAAAAATGTAAAATTTTAACTTGTATCAATTGTAGAAATCTGAAAAGTAGAATGGGATCACATTGATGAGGTGGGAGACAGGGAGCCTAAGAATATACTTAGGGTATAGACCCCAAATGGAATCACAAAATGGCTTAAGTTTTATATGGAGATAGGACAGGTCAGTAGTAGTAGCTCAGTAGCTCAGTTCTCACTGAATTGCTTGCTCATTAGAAACAGCTTGCAGTAGTGACTCCATGATTAACCGAGGCAGCATGACCTAAAGCAAATATAGCAATTAAGGCTTTTTATCAGTTCCAATCACATTCTAAGAAGATGTTAATAGTCCTTATAACCCAAAGCTTTTAGACAAAGTGAGTCTCATGACCTTTGTACTTCAAAATAAGGAGAAAAATAATAACCAGACCCATTTAGCATGTGACCCTCACATCAAGAGGAATGCATACCTAAGCCGCTGCTGAAAACAATCCCCAAAGAAACCCTTCCAGACCAAATAAAACCCTTTGCCTCAGTTCTTATTGGACAATCCATTTTCTGGAACCTCATCCTGCATGGAAGCTGTTCTCTCCTTTAATAATGCCCTCTTTACTATCTCCCGTCTGTGTCCATGTCTTTAATTCTTAGTAGGCATGTGATAAAGAATAGGGTTTGCTCTTGTTCTTGTGTTGGGCATTGGGCTCATGAACCCAATTTCCCATATTATGGACATGCATCTTCAAGCTTGGATTCTTTCAGACTGAAATTTCTCACCAAACTGTGTAGTGATTATTCGAGATATCTTGATGAATTGGAATTTATGACAAAACTAATGTACAATTGTATTAATTAAATTTAGAAACAGTTTTCTTTACAGAAAAAGTAAATAAATGAAAGTTTGTTTGTACTTTTCCCATTCCCATTGCCATTTTCTTTTTTTTTTTTTTGGCTTGTCCCAAGCCACCTTTACAGAGCTATGCACCAATCTGGTAGCCTTCTTTTACATGAATTGCTGTTGTAAACTGCACAGAACCAAATGAAAAACAAATGAGCAATATGTGTCAAAATCTGCATTTTAATATTACTTTGACAACAGTACATAAAAAAGAATGATATTTATTTCAGAATTTTTTGTATGTTGGTAGGAAGATAAGAATAAACACATTTAATTTCCAGTTTGAAAATTTCTAGGACACTGTTTGAGTCTACCTCATTGGCCAAAAGAAAAAAAAAAGTCTTTATTGTGGATATGTCATGCCAGTCATAATATTAGCTTGTCTGAACAGTTGTGACATATTTTTCTGTTTTTTTTTATGCAAAACTGTGTAATGACTTTTCTGATGATCCAATATGAAAGGAAATATTACATATATATTTATCACCAAATTCTAGCAATGATACATGGACTCCTGATGGAAATTTGCTCAGGGTAGATGATCTCACTCCCTTACATAACAAGAAGGGCCAGGCTAGATAATAGAAACTACATTGAAGACTCAGTTACATGACTTGTTTCCAGAACAGTGGGTTTCTATCTACTCGCTGAGAAAAGTTTTTTTTTTTTTTTTCACTTATTTAATCAGAGTGAGAGAGAGAGACAGTTCCAACAGAGTCTTCATGCCATGATCCAACTTTAATCTCAGCCAGTTGGGTCTTAGACACGTGTATGCACAAAATACTCAATGATGCTCCAGGACCAGAACCCAGGACCTTTCCCCTGTGAGTCAAATTGTATGACCATTGCACTACCACCTTGCCCCCTCCCTGGAGATTTTCTGTCAAAATTATTTAAATAATCAAATACATGATAGTATTATTTCTGTCTGGATTACCTCTTTATCGTATATACCTGGGAGTTACCTATCACATAATAATGGCCAACTTAAATGATGGCATGTATGTTAAAATATCACATGAATAAACACATTCAGTCTATACCTGAATATACAGTTGACTTGACAAAACATAAAGTATAAAATTAATAGAAATAATTCTGTTTACCTTTCAGGATATATTTTCCCCACAGACCCAAGGTTGTCCTACCACACTCAGGTGCTTAAGTCCCTATAAGTTTTGACATCTCAAGTTTATTTGTAGATTTATTTCAGGTTAATAATGATAAACTAACAGTTTTAACTTGAAGGTGTTAAGGACTAACAATGACACTATCACACACTTGAGGTATTGGTTTGATAAGGAATGTTTGTTTGCCAGTGATGTGATACAATCTTATGTATCAGAAAGAAAGACACCGAAGAAGACCTTTGGGGGTTGCAGTTATTTCTGCAGATTTTCAGTTAGAATTTCTAGAACATAAAAAAAAGAGTACATATATGAAATTGTCAAATCTCACCTGCTTTTCCCATTCAGCCCTTATTTATTTAACATTGTGTTTCCAAAAAAGAATTGTACATACCTATTATATAATATAGGCATGTTACACTAAAAATATACACAAAAAATGTACTCTTCCCACAAAAACTCAGCAGGTTTTCTCAGGTCTCACTGTCATTGCATTAATCCCATATGTCCTTGTGTGTGTTAAAAGAATCAAGTGTGTATCTTATCTTTCCTACTGAATATCGAGAAAGAATCTATGTACCTGTCAATTAAGTTTTCAATACATATTAGATGAGTTGAATTACACAGTAATAGAAAACTCATGTAATGCTAACAAAACGCTGGGTAAAACTTTTAGTAACATACAGAGTCTCTAGCTTATAGAATTATCTGACTTATGATTTCTAACTTTATAAAACTATGAAAACCACACACATTTAATAGAAACTGTACTTTAAATACCCTTACAAACATTCTGTTTTTCACTTTCAGTATGGTATTGAAAGAATTACGTGAGAAACAGAACACTTCATTGCATGAAATACATGAGAAATCACATGAGAAATTTAACACTTTATTACAAAGTAGGTTTTATATTAGATAAATTTTCTCTAAATACAGGCTAATGTGTTTGAGCACATTTAAGGTAGTCTTGGATAAGATATAATGTTACTAGTTTAGGTGTATCAGTTGCATTTTTGACTTACCATATGTACAATAGATTAATCAGGATATAACCCTATCATATGTTGAAGAATGTTATTTTCTATACAAATAATTTCTTTCCTGTACGTACATAATTTACATTTTATAATTATATTAATTTTACACTATATTTTATTATATATTATTATATCAGTATTATATATTTCTGTCATTTAATTCCTATAAAATCATATACAATTGCATAAAATTATATATAAATATATTTAATTTGTATTACATACTTATAGTATTCATTATGTTGATAATACATTATTACATATATTAATTTATATGCTATTGATTACATAGTATTTACTTACTATAACAAAGATATGAGTTTGACTAACTCCTTTTACATAAGGAGAAACCAAATAGTGAAAAGTTACATGAGGTGTTTCTGGTCGTGAAGTCAGTAGGGACCAATACAGGATTTGAACCAGTCTAGAATTTACACTCTGTGTTGTACTTTCCTGCATAATATATGTTAAAAGAAAAAAATTTAGGAATTTTCGTAGCTTTCAATTCTGTATTTAATTTTATTTGTACTGATATATATTCATTTTTATTCATTGATATATATATATATTACTGTTTATATCTCTATATTTATATATGAAATCCTAATTACAAATACAAACACACTGCAAAAGAGTAAAGATAAATACTAATTTTCACAGAAAGTGCAACGTACTCTAATCCCACCTAGGAAGAATAGCCACCTGTAGTAATTGAGTGAATGTTCAAGACTTTGTACGTGTGAGTGTGCATTGTTGGGAGAACTAGAACAATGCAAACAGCACAGCCGTCACTTGACAGGGAAGGGGGTTCCTATATTGCTGTAGAATAATGAGTAACAATGGAATGTTGTGTTTGTCTGAGTTTGGTATCCTATGAACCAGACCCTGAGAGAGGGATCAGGTAGTTTCTTGGAAGATCCCAGAAAACTGGAGTGAAGGAACTGGGATCACAACTCTAGGAAGGAGAAAAAGTCAACAGAATGAGCTAATGAGTTGTTTATTCTTGTAGGAAACTGGGGCTCATTCCCCCTGGAGACACATGGGAAACTGTGTGGACTAAATGTCAGAAGTCCAGTTGTACTGGTCAATTCATTCTTTCACTAAAGGCAGTCTGGAGTTCAGGATCATGTTCAACGATCTGGTAGAAATCAAGAAGTGGTGAATTTCAATGACCACATTTTATTCTCACCCAATGTACTCTTACTTCTGATTCTGCCCAGCATCCACTTGTCAGTAACCTTGCCTTGTATGACAAAAGGACTCAATAAATATACGCATACATGAATGAGCAAGTTAATATGTTTAGTATATAATTTCATAGTAAGATTCTCTTACAATGGAGATGAGACCTGAGTTATAATGTCTTATAACTTCCTTTGGATCTATTGTAGCTACTGACCCATGTCCCCTACTGAAGTGAACTGTGGTTTCTAAAGCCTGAATGCATCTGTGTTAACATAAGATTCTTTGAAATTTGAGCAATATGATAATTCTGACAAATAGGAGATCATTGAAACAGAACATGCCATTATGTTGTCATGAGAAACAAAGATCTGAATGCCTCCCAGGTGAGAGCAGGGAAGATCATTTGATGAAAGTCAGGCTTCATTGGCAATAGGTAAATAAATGCATCTCAACCCCCAGTCATCCCTCATTTAACTCTTGAGTGATGAGTGAGCACAGAAAGCAAATTTCTTTTTTGATTGTTCTCTGGTCTCTCCGAGCACCGTCTCTTTGATATGTCAATGTTTTATAATCTGTATTTTGTACTTTTTGAAGTGTTCTTGGGATCTAGACACTGCTCCTGATGTATCATCTTAGTTTTCTCTATAAATTGATTTCACTTTATTCCTGTTGGAAAGATATTCACCTATATCAAATGAACAGTTTAATAAGATGTTCCCATTTCATTTTCAGCTGATTTAAACCAGCAGCTGGGCTCCAATTTACAAGTTGGATTTGCCTGCTCTAAAATGCCACAGTCACAAACTAATACAAAATTTGCCTTCCTTAATTCTCCCAGGATTTGCTATTTTGCAGCTGGGGGTTGGGTAAAAGAAAATTTATGTTTATTTCTTGTAAGACTTGAAAATGATCTTCCTTTAAAAATGGAGAACAATTCCAAGTGATGTGCATGCATGTATAAATTTAAACTGCATATGTACACCCAGAATAAAATCACACAAGGCAAGATGATTATGTTTTATAATGGAAGGTTTTGCATTGAATGTATTT
>NW_006159523.1:2122939-2167427 GCF_000334495.1 Tupaia belangeri chinensis | reverse complement strand
CCCTACATCATATCTATGTTATTTAAAATATAAATATTCCAGAAAGCCTGCATAAGTAGAAAAGACATAAAAAGAACACATTTTAATATAGTAAAAATGTAAACAGTGAAAAGCATCTCAACCATTTTTAATATTTTATGAATTAGCAATCACCTAAATTATAATAGGGGACAGAACATGGTTGATATGTGATATATTACATCACTTTTTATATAACAAGTCCAAATTTAAATGTAAATATTCATAATTAAAAGCATAAACAAATGGATGTTTTGTACTGAAACAGTGTCACTACGGTGAGACAGTATGTATGAAGGTGTTGTTTCACTAATAGTAGTTTGATTATTGTCTTATACAGGTATTTCTGTGATCGAGGGGTAAAATATTTTAAAATAAAGAATTATAGGAAGAGAATATACTTACTTGTCATCAGATACATTCGTTTTTTATCACAAAGAGTTAAAGACATCTGTTGAACACTATTTTTAAGATTTAATTGATTTCATAACCTTCCTCGTAGCTCTCTTAGCAACAACACAGTGTGCAATGTGATGTTTGGGCCTATCTCTTTGGGTGACTTCACTGTCAGTATATCACTGACAATAAGACGGACAGCTTCAGTAACAATCTGTGACTGGATAGAGCTTTTCTCACTGGTATCTTTCACACATGCCGATCTCAGCCTCCTGCCTCTGTTTAGTGCCCACGGTGTGGACAAAAGACAGAATAACTTACTAATTCGTCTTAAACAAAACAGTTCAGTCATAAAAGAAAACATGTTTGGAATAATTGTTAATGCTTGCGTGCTTTAGCATTTTAAACTTGTTTGGAGGTTGACATCCTCTCTTCGTTTAAACCCAGCCCAATGTATTCTCGGCTCTGGACTTGTGACAGCATATTTACTAGGGAAGAGAAATTTGTAAATACTTTAATTTCCTATATAATTAAACAGACAAAAAGTGTGAGCCCACATTCTTCTTATAATTTCTACTGCTCCAGTATAGTGGTATTTTCTTCTATTAAAATATTTTTATTTATAATCTTAGTATTAATCAACATAACTCTAAAATTAGCACTGAAAGTAGGGAATCATATGAAAAAATGTATATTAATGCCAGTCTTCAAAAATTCATCTATCTATCTATATCTATCTTTCTATCTGTATATATACATATACATATATATATACACACACCTACACACACATATATGGTCATCAGAAAAGTCACGACATGTTTTTTCTATGCAAAAATGCACCATGACTTTCCCAATAGCCTATTACATGTATCTGCTATTAATAAACCCTTTTATATGTACAAGTTTATTAAGCCAGCCATTTGGATTTTCATTATGACTTATAATAATGATATATTTTAAAAGGAAAAGGGTAGTGCCACTAAGACCCTGAACTCAGTTCCTCAGGTAAGCATATTTCCACTGAGTAATGGGAACTGGATTTATAGAGGGTGTCAGCCAGGTGGTGCTCCTGTGAGTAAGTAGAAGAAAAATCAAGATTAAGTGGGATTCTTGAAAATTGTTAGTAACACCAAAAAAGTTGAGGTCATCTGGAGGGCTGTGGAGAGAATCTTCTTCAGCACTTTGTCAGCTCACTTTAGGAATAACTACCTCAGGGGACAGAAGTGATAGCCCGACATTTGGAGAGGGAATATGCAAAGACTTTGTAACCTTGGTGGTGTGCTGGCTTTCCCCGCCTAACTACTTCTGTCCTCAGCTGTCCTGTGTCCACAGCTGAGTCCTTTTTACTTCCATCTGCAGTGTAGCCCCTGAGCTAACTGCAAAATGGAAGCAGCCAGATGTCAGTAAAATGCACATAAGTTCTAATGAAAAGTCTTGCCATTCACAAAGATTTAACTCATTGGATACTGTGCAGCAACTACACTTCAGAGGGGTCTCAGATCTGACTCACTGATTTTAAAAGTACTAATTTATTATTGTAATACTTTTGTTTAGCGACTTACTTTGTTTTTTTTGTTGTTGTTGTTTTTGTTTTTTGTAAGAAAATGCACAATGTTGGGATGGGCTTGTGGCTATTCCTCAGAAACAGATAATGTCATGCTCATACTCAGCCACGTTTTCTAATCTGAACTACAGTCAGTTCCTCTGGGCAAAAGAATGTAGGTTCCTCCAAAATAAGCTTTTGTGCATTCCAGATTGCACATAGGACGTTTTCTTCTCATAGCATAGAGTCAATACAGGAACACTGCTTTGTTTTCTTGCCTTTCTCTGAGTAAAGGACTTGGACTGTAAACCATCTATGGGTTAGACACTATTTAGCACCGTGTTCAACAACTGTCTTTTAATAAATAAAATATGTATGTCCCAGAAAAACCTACAGAGAATTTGTAACTGAAATATGAAGAGCAGAAAAATGTCTCTGATGTACAGATTGAAGAAACTATTTGGCTTTGTCAAATAACCTACCTCATAGCATTATCATGTAATCACAATATATATATATATATATATTTATAACTTAAAATATATCACTTATGATATTTTTCTACATCAATGCTCTGTAGTAACTAAATCATCTACATATGGCACTGTAGCAGGTCACTGTTATGTTAAAAATATTTATACAAGTAGGGACAGTGAGCCCAATATTTATGAAATAACTAGTAAATATTTGCAAATTGATCAGTGTATATATTCAATGATGCAATGCTACAGTATTCCAGCCTAGAAAAATGGAATAAAATAGATGATGAAATTTTAAAAAAATATCTCATAATAAAATAGTATGCAGAGTTGTCACAGAAATAAAACATTTACTATTTGTTTAGAAAGGAGAACATATTCATAGTAGTTCCACAGCATGTTACAGTCCATTTTGTCCAGGACTTTTGTTCTACAGGTTTAGAAACATACACACACACAAAAATGAAAAGTCATAGCAACAAAGATAATACTAAGGAGCAGTTCTGCCCTCAAAATCTCAAGATTTCTATTGCTATATACCTTTTCTTTTCCTAATAATATAGTATAAGTAAACATGAGTATTTTACTTTTGGCTAATCTTCTTAGGTAATTCGAAAAAGCATTCATGTAGGGGCCAGACAGTGGCATAGTGGTAGTGTCCAGCAGACCACCATGAGGGCTGCTAGTTTGTGTCCAGAGAGTCCCCTGCGTACACCAGGCACTCATGTGCTGTGATCGAGGCTGGCTCAGACTGGTGGTGTATCACAGCATTGAGATCCTGTCACAAATGTTTGTTGTTGCTCTGACTCTCTCTGTCTCTCTCTGTCTCTCTCATTCATAGAAAAAAATATATGGATAAGCTTAAAAAATAGTGTTTATTTTGGAAAAGATAGTCCTTGTATGTGTATACGTACATTTGTATGTGTAGCCACTGTTTGTCAATATTAAGATATCAGACGTAATTATTTTTATTATTTAAGAACTTTTTTCACATGAGAAGTGTTAAATTTTCCATACCTGTTCAAAATAAGTCATATTTAAATATTTCTCTTGCTTTTCTACTTTATTAACATTCTCTCTATAGTCCTGCTAGTTTTCTAAGGCTGCCATAAAAAATACTATAAACTCGTAGACTTTAAACAACACAAATTTATTCCCTTACAAATCAGAAGTCCAGAAATCTGAAATCAAGATTTTTCAGAGGCCGAGACCATCTGGTGGCTCTGAAGGAGGACCTATCCCTGCCTCTCTCCTTACTCAAGGTTGTAGAAACCCTTTGGGCTCCTTGGCTTGTTTCTCTTCTTGTCAGTTTCTGTACTCACATGGCATGGCCTTCTTCCTTTGTGTCTGTGTCTTCTTTTTTGTTCTTTCCTCCGCCTAATTTGCCAGAGGGTGCCTGACCTTTGCTGGAGTTGAATAGGAAAGGTTGAGAGAGAGAGAGATAAAGTGAGAAAGCACCCTCCCCTCCTCCCCCATGGAGAATAGTCACGCTACAATCCTTTTTCCGTTTTCTTACTTTTCAGGATTTTGGATATGCAAGCACATCCACCTGAACTGTTTCTCAAGTCACTGAGTCCAGGATTTGAGCAGTATAGTTGGCCATGTTGACTCCAACTGCTTTAACCACCATGTCACAGGCTGGCACTTGAGTTATTGTAAGGATAGTAGTCGATGAATTTAGAGCCTCATCTTTCCTAATGGAGTAAAATCACACTCTAACTTAACTAATTAAATCACAAGCACCCTATTTCAAAATAAGGTCACATTCTAATGTGTAGACCTACTATTTTGGGAGAATACTTTCAACTAACTACAATATCCTATCAAGGAATCTGTATTTAAGCACTGTTCTGGTAAGTATATAACGTAGACACTCTCCTTTCTCTGTACCAGATCTTCAGTGATCTCAACTGATTGACCCCAATAGAAATAGAAGATTATCTATAGTGCCTTCAAAAGACATATAACAGGCAGCCACATGGTGTGGTAGCTAAAGCTGGATCCCACGTGGTTGACTACACTTGGGAGTCTTGGACCCTTAGTTTCAGAAGCACGCCAGGTGGGTGTGTGGATGTGCCCCAAATCCTGACAGCATAGAAATGGAAGAGAAAGGATTGTGGTATGATCCTTTACCATGGGGACCGCTTTCTCCTTTCCACTCTAGCGCTCTCTCTCTCTCTCTTTCTCTCTCTCTCTGGCAAGCACACATGCCCACTAGCCCCAACCTCCAAACAAAAATGCATTTAACAAAATGGATTATTTAATTGTATAGAAACATGTAATAATAATTTTTGGGAAATATTTTGCTTACCCATCAGCTGTACTAGTCTGTATACATGCACATATGCATATATGCCCATGTATTGGGAGAGTTTTTATGTAGGCATATTAATATATATGCTTATATGAGTAGAGACAAAGGAAGTTATACATATTAAATTTAACAATATATCTCTTCCTGAAATAACCCCTATGGTAATATAAAATGTCACTTCACTCTTAACTAGTCTCCTTTTTATTTGTTTGTGTGTTTATTTCTGGCAAAATAAAAATCTAATAATATCCTAATTGTGACATGTTCTTCAAAGTTTAACCCTTTGAAAGTGGAGAAGAAAATAAAACTGAAATATATGGGATTGTTTACCAAATTTTCCTAGGCTATTTGTTTATTTAATAGACATTCATAAGAACTGTATCTCTGTGTGTCAAGCTATTCTTTAAGAATTGAGACTTTGTGAGAAACAATTCCAAAGATATATTTATGTAGACTGAGTCTCTGAAATATTGTAATATTTGGAACTGTTTGCAGAAGATAATGAATCCAAGAGCCTACTTAGTTTCTTCTCAGAAACTTTCCTAAGTTCCACCTGGAAGTTCTTTGAAAACATAAGAGAACATTCTTGATGTAATACAGACAAATATTACAGCCAGAGAAGAGACAGGCATTGTTATTCTAACTCTTACTGAGAATACTGGCACTCCACACTCTCTGTGTGAAGGTTCTTCCTCAGACTCCCTGGTGGGACTTTGTCTAAAAAAGATGACAGGTGATATTTCTGACTGAGTGAATGTAATTGTGACTGAATAAGCATGTTTATTTTGTTCTTGCGAAAGAACACATGATGTGTCGATGGTATTCAGTTTGCAAGATGTTTACTGTAATTTGCAAAATGTTTTATTAAACTGAGCAGCCAAAATTAATTTGAATGTGGAGAAAAGAAAACAAAACACAAAACAACTTTAAAACATTAACCTAAATTAAGTTTTTTCAGTAACTAAATTTTAACTGGTTGCTGGTTAAATCCTTAGGAAATTAAATAACTTACAAAGAAAATTAATTCTGGATGGGTACATTTTTCAGTTTGTTTTGGATGGCAGAAAATAATCAAAGATACCAGTATAAAATTGAGAAATACCAATACATAAGAAAACTTGGCATATAGCATACTTGAGAAAGTGCTGTTTATTAAAAAATAAGATTCAAAAAATTTTACAAGCCAATGTCTTTATAACAAGACTCTACAAATAGTGTCATGATTATAAACTGATGACAAGTTTTTACACATATCCTACATTTGAAAAATACCCAACCACATTATTTTTTAGAATCTATTTTCATATGTTTTCACGACAATACTATATAACTGGATATTCTTAAAAAGTTATCTCCTTTTTAAAATAATGTATTATTGGGACCAGCAGTTAGCGTGCGTGCCCAAGATCCCAAGAGGAGAATGGAGGAGAAGAGATTGCAGCATGTCCATCCCCCCTGGGGGATGATTTCTCGCTTTCTGTCTCTCTGTCTCTCTCTGTCTGTCTGGTGAGCGCATATGCCCTATAGCAAAAACCTCTACAAAAAAAGAAAAAATAATAATGTATTATCGTCATGGCTTTTAATTCTATTCCATCCTACTGAAATTTTTAAATATATATATTTTTGTTATTTTCAGAGGAAGAAGCAAAGCATGAATTACTATCTTCACTTATTGATCTTCGATTAAAAAAAATTCTATATGTTGAACAAGTGACTTCATGGGTAAGGAGATACCTTGAGGATAAGCTACTTTTTTTTTTAATTTAGTTTTTTGGTATAGAGAAAGTATGCTCTCTGGAGAGAGACAGAGAGAAATAGTCAGGGGGATTTCTCCCCTTCTCTCTCTCTGTCTCTCTCTCCCCTTCCCAGGGGAGATGGCCACTGCCACAATCCCTTCTCTAGATTCCTTTTAGGATTTGGGGAATATAAGCACACACTCCTGTCGTATGTTTCAAGCCACCCGGTCCAGGACTTAAACTGCAAAATTGGCTGTGTGGGATCCAGCTAGAAGGGTGACAATCTGAAAGGAGAGTAGGGTGGAACATAATCATGTGTGGAGTAAAAAGCTTTGGGAATTTGAATGGTGAAGGTTTCTGAGTGTTTTTATTATAAGTGTTAGGCTATGGTATTATGGGTATTAAGTAAGAATTTGAGTGTAAAGAGTTTTCTTCACATGAGAAAAAAAATCAAAGTTAATATTATGGTTGTCATCTCCCACCATTAAAGCTCCAAATTGAATAGTTGGGAAAGAAACTCCAAACAATTATGGGATCATTTCAAGAAAGGAATGTTTTAATGGATCTTCTCTTATACCAGATTTTCAGGAAAAAGACAAGGCTTTTATGTCTCCAAAGTTATTTTGTTAAAAGCAGGACAAAAACAGAGAAAAAATCATAAAAGGTCCATGTGAATTTTTTTCTTTTACATGAAAGAAAATAGTATACAGTAAAAGAAGTATAAGATAATTCTTTTCATTTCTTTTTAGTTATCATTGGTGGCCACAGTGTGACTAAAATGGTCCCAGAGATGTCCTTCTCTCTTTTTTTATCCCCTTAACTTTATTTTATGCATATATGTATATATGCATTTATTTTAATTTCACCAGAGAGGGACGGAGTGAGAGAGAAAGAGAAGGGGAGAAAGCAAGTTGCCAGGTCTGGGAGTCAAACTGGAGTTGGCCATGTGGGATTCCAGCACCCTTAGCTGCCATGCCATCTGCCAGCCCTGAGACATCCTTCTCTTGAAATAGAGAATTAGAATAATGTACATGAGATGATAAAGATGAATAAAATAAATAGCTTGCTATTTAACAACTTGTTTATTGAAATTGACAATGCCAATTTTTATATTTCATTACTCATTTTAGCTTGATGTGCTAATAATTTTTAAATATTTATTATTTTGTGATAATTTTAAAATTTTGTCAATACTTATATCTTTGTTTGAGAGAGATTTTTGACATAGAGCGTATGTGTTCACCAGAAAGACAGAAAGTGACAGAGAGACAGAAAGCAAGAAATCATCCCTCAGGGAGGATGGCCATACTACAATCTCTTCTCCTCCATTCTCCTCTCAGGATTTTGGGCATGCACGCACATGCACCTGGTGTGAGATTTAAGCTGCTGGCTAGAACCACAGTTGATGATGTAAGCAATCACACCACCTACTGGTCCGTTTATAGCTTTTTTTTTTTTCAATTGCTAAAATACTGTTCTATTGAAATTGAGAGGGTTATTAGGCAAGAAAGCAACAATTTTTTTTTATGGTAATTGGCCTCTTTTTTCCAGTTTCTCCCCCACTTAAGAAGTCATGAGACTTTCGCTCACTTCTTATTTACCTCCCAACACAAAATCATTAAATAAATAAATAAAGTTTATTCTCATGAGAAACATAAGAAGAGAGGGTTTGTAATAATTATCAGACATGGTAGAAGAATCGGTTGAGGTTCCAAGCTATGTATGTATGTAGGACCTTTACCATGAGGGTCCAGTTGAGTTACCGCCTAGCCCTAACATCTGTTTCTTATCTCCATAAACTCAACCTCTGTCTTATTGATGAAATAAGGAATTTTGGAGTCAGCCTAAATTACTACTTTATATTGTACAGAATTTCCTCTGTCAGTTTACTTTTTCTTTTTGCTATTATTTTTTAATTTATTTCTTGTTATAATCTTGTTTATATTACATTGAATCACATATAACTTTACAGTGTCAGTTTAGTTTTTAAATCCTGCCTTAGAATATTTCTCTACTCTCCCCTCTTGCCCATTAAAGGAGTCATTCACTTATCTCCTTAACATATTAGTTATCTCCTTTAAACCTATCACATTTTCCTCCTAACAGCTGCCTCCACCCTTTTCTAGAGTGCTCTTGCTGTTAGTCAGTGATCATATACAATCAGGAAAAATACCAATAGTAAAAGCATTTGTTTAACTTAGTTGTTCATATACCTGCTGATATCTGTCAAAATTTATAGTTTACTAAATAAAGTATGAAAAGCAATTACATGAGCTTTCTTCTACTAAGTCCTAGCTCAATTTCTGACTTCTTGTTCCCATATTTGCCACTGTCCTGCCCTCTCCCAACTATAGAACTTTACTCGTGGGCTGCAGCGTGCTATATGCTGTAGGGCTCTGCAGCATTATAGTATTATGCAACACACCAAAGCATATGGGGACCTCTCTCCCTTAACAATCGGTTCTCTAGTGGACACTAATCACATGTGCCAGCACCTAACTCTATTAAAATACTACCTAGAATTAGAGACAGATCCCACAGGTTAAGGTCTCTGTCCCCGAGATGGCTACCTCTCACTCCCACAATTTGGATAGCAATCGCAATTCTCAGGATGTGCCCTGCACTTTTTCTAAAATGTATTTTAGTTTATTTATTTACATTCATTCACTGTACATCAATACAGTATACAAAATAATATTTTTCATCCAGAATATACCATATATTGGTTCATTCAAGAATATTATCATACTTGTTACCGTCAACCAATAATTTTCCATTTCTTATTTTTTTTAAATTTTCGCTCCCCTCCCCTTTTGATTCCTTATCTCTCCACCCTCTGCCATTGTACTTTTGACCTATTGGCTATAAATTAAAAGTTTCCACAAACCCCTTCTCAAATTTGGTTCATTGGTTAGAGCAGCTTATAGAACTCAGGGCAACATTTTCTTATGTTTGCTGATTTATCATAAATGCTATTACAAAGGATACAGATGAACAGGCAAATGGACGAGATGCATAGAGTAAGGCATGAGGAAGGGGCACAATGCCTTTATGAATTCTCTAGGCATGTCCATGTGGGCAGCAATCTGGAAGCTCTTCAACTCTGTTTACTTTCTATTTTTTTTTTTTTATGGAAGCTTCATTAAGTTGACATGATTGATTAAGTCAATGGCCATTGGGATCAACTAACATCCAGCTCTCTTCCCCTCTCCTGAGTTTGGGGAGTGGGCTGAAAATCCTAACCCTCTAATTACAGGATGGGCTCTTCTGGCAAAAGCTTCCTCCTGGCGTGCATCCTAGTCTCCAGGAACCCTTGGCCACCAATCTCATCAGCATACAGAAGACACTTGTTAAGAGATTCAAGGGGGGTTAGGAGCTGTGTGCATGTGATGCTCTTGCTATATGAAAGACTCTTCTCTTTCTTCTACTTGGAAATCTCTTTCATTTTCTACAACAAAGGCCATGTGTCAAATCTCAGATCTTCAGTAAAATCTTTTATTTTTTTCACTCTCCAATATTTTTGTTACAATGTGTATAGCACACATTATTACTCCCTATACTTCACTGTCTTCTCATTCCAAATTGTAAGCAACTGGCAGTTGAAGAGCTCAATACGTACTTGATGAAATAGTAAATGAGTGAACAGATAACTAAACATGAACGAAAATGTCATCTATGAACATTATTAAAGTGAATATTTATCTCTGTTAACCCAGAACTGTTAAAGCAGGCTGATTTTGCTACATATTAAAGAAACAAAAAGTATGACAAAAAGGTATATGATAAGCAAATAAATATGTATACCAACTACCTATGTGTTCTGAATGAACACATTTGAATCTTGTTTTTATTTAAAGTTTCACACCATGATTTTCTGTATCTACTAGCATATTCTAAAGTCTATAAATATATATGACAACAAAATTTTGTTTTTACAACAAAATATACAAAAGAAAAGACCTAAGATTGAATAATCAGTAAATAGTGGTTTGATTTCCCAATCCCAAAATCTCACTTCTGATATTATTTTCTTTCACAGTGTGAAATGAAAATGTGTGCATTTGCCTTTACTTATTCCTGGTGTTCCAAGATGTGAAAACAGTGATATTGTATTTTTACATCAATCATTGGTTATTTACACGTGTAATTGTTTTCAATAAAACTTGATATCTTGAGTCGAGAAATGTTAATCAATATTAACCCTATTTTGATTCATTTTCATTTTTTCATTGACTCACATGAGTTTAACTTTATTACAAATGTCACTGACTATTGTATTTAACTATAATTCTTCATAGCTTAGAACTGCAAACTTGGAGGAGGAGTGCTATTGAAAATGTTCTCTAATCTCCAAGCCCTGGACGCTCTCCCAAGAGGTCGCTTTTTTGGGTGAATTGATTTTTGTGATAAAACAAGTCATGTGCAGACAAAGTGAAGAGATCTCAAGAAGTGTGAGCAATACCTACTCCAATGATGTTGATTCATTGATTGATACTATTTCTTTTACCATCCAGAAGGCATAGAGTCCATTTCTATTTTGCTGTTTTGGAGATATCCAATTTCCAATATTTGAAGTTAGAATTACAAAGCAATCTGAAGTGTTGGTTCTAGAATCAGACTGTACTGTTTACAATACTTACCAGTTCAGTGGTGCAACATGAGTTATTTTACCTCTACCCCGCTTATAAAATGGTGGGAACAACAGAGCAGGCCAGTAAAATAGCTGTGAAGCTCAAACATGTTAATGTATGTGTGTGATGATTCGAACATCGCCTGGCAGAAAAGAAATACATAAAATATTGTCTGCTGTTATTTCTGGTCATTTAGAACCCAGTGAGTCTCTACCACATAGCCAGTCAATACGTGTATAAAATTGTGTGTTACACGAAGTTAATAAAATAGTCTATGGTAGGCAAAATAGTTCCTCAAAAACGTGTAATCTCCAACCTTTGAAGTTTGTGAAGAAGGATTCAAAGATGTCAATTAGATTTATATATTTTAAAGTGGATTATTTTGGGTTATTTGAAGGATCTAATATAATCTCATGGGTTCGCAAGAACAAAGATCATTCCCCAGTTTGAGTCTGGGTGAGGTAGCAGAAGGAGTCTATGAGAAAGACTCACCATGTGAAAGAGATTTGTCCTGACATAATTTGGGGAGTCTGATAAAGAGTTTCCTTACAGCAAGGAAACAGACTTCAGTCTTATAACTGCATAGAACTGAATTTAGGACATAATCTAAATCAGGTTGAAAATAAGTTATTTTCCATTAAAAACATGGAGTCCCCTTGACAGCTTGATCTTGGCCCTTGGAGACCCTCAGCAGAAGACCTCACTCAGTTTAGCAGCTTCAGACTTACATAATATTAATGCATTGGTGTTGTTTTAAGCTACTAATATTTCAGTCATTAGTTTAAGTGGCAATATAAAACTAATACAGTACCTAAGTAGTGTTTGGCTTTCAATTGACAGAAAATAATTAAAATGTTCAGCTTTGAAATATTATCTGATTCACAGTTGCAAATATTGCACTTTCACCACATTTGAATTAGCTGGAACTTTAAACTTCACTTTTATACTTTTAAAATTCCACTGTAAATTTATATGCTCACATTTTTTTTTACTTTTAAATACTATTATAGCTGCTTCACCCTCTCCCTGCAGAAATTTAGCAGAAGGTAAGCCAGGCTGTTCATTGGTTTTCTTTGTAAAACGTGCTGCTATTAAAATCCTAGAATCATAAGGTTTTTTTAAGAGAGAAAGTTTCAGATTCTTTGTTTTTTGTTGTTGTTGTTGTTGTTGTCGTCACCTTTCAAAATGTCATCTGTTAGCATTCTATCTGCCATAACTTGGGACCCCTTTTCCAGCTAGTTCTCATAATGATTTCATCTTTGGTATATTTTACATACTAGAGTCTTGCAACCTTGGTATTTTTCACAAAGCATTTCCTAGAGCTTCCATTGTATGATAAATAAATAAAATTATGAACATTAATTAAACATCACTATATAGTACGTTTTCTGATGTTTTTATGAGTCATACAATTTTCTGTTTTGTTATAAAGTTATCTTTCTGAAGGTAGAATTTGTATGATGAATAAGTCATATGGTATACATTCTATTAAATAAGCCTAACTATTTTTAGTAACTACCTAGGTATTCAAAACAAAAATGAACAATTCAGTAATTCTGACCAATAATGATTTTTTCATAATGTCCTAAGGGTTTTAGGTGGGAAATAGTCTTTATATGTGGTAATACAATCAGTGTAGACAATTACATATATTCTTAAATATAATACTTTGGAAAAGCAAAAATGTGCTTCTGCAATGCCAGTATTTGAGAACTACATTAACTTTTCATTCATTAAATATCATATTCTATGAAAAAAATAAAAGCTCAATCATCATTTTGCAAACAGGTTACCATTTTCTGGTACTCATGAGATAACAGCCGAAAATTCCACTGTTCATGGATAGCGCCGGGATTACATCCATAGAATGTAAAAAGGATATCTATAGATATGCATTCAGATTCTCTTTTATTCCAGACTTCTTAGAATGGTAATTTAAATTTATGTTATAATTATGGCTTTCAAAGAGGATAATTATTGACAAGAGCTAATAAGTGCACTTCAGCAAATATATTAGTTTCAGTTACTTATTCAAGGTATTTTAGTGAGAACCTACCAATGCATATGTGTTTTTTTAACTGTGAGGGTGTCTTCTTGAACAACACAGAAAATAAAAATTTGTAACTTCACGAGACATACACCAATGCATCCATATTACTAAATTAGGAATTTTAAAATTGTTTTCATGTTAACTAATACCTCCTAGAGAAGCATTTCATATGTACAGCACTTCAAGGCAGGCAGTTACTTCTTAAGTGAAGAACTTCATAGATATCAACATTTCCACTGTATATAACTCAAGGTATTTTTATATTCAAAATATGATTTCCCCAAATTCTATTAATTTGTTATTCATTATTAAAGAGAAAAAAAGGTAGAGTTCATTCTGTAATAAAAAATAATATTGTTGTACTATTTGTGGTATACATTTTTCTCTTGGACTGTCATAATTTATCATGTCAAATAATATATACTTCGTTGTCTCTCTTTCTCTTTTTATTTTTATTTATTTATTTTTTTTAGGTTTTTGCCGTAGGGCATGTGTGCTCACCTGAAAGAGAAAGGGACAGAACTGAGAAAACACCCCTCAGAGTGCTGGAATGACCATGTTGCGATTTCTTCTTCTCCACTCCCCTCTCAGGATTTTTGGGCACACACACACACACACACACACACACACACACACACGCACCCAGCATGATTTTTAAGCCGTCGGGTTTGTGACTCTAACTACTACCAACCAGGTGGGAATCCAGTGCCTTAATGCTAAGTCACCTTCTGGCCCAGTAATATACGTTTATTATAGAAATTTTCAAACACTGCCACTACTGAGAATTAGAAAGGATCAAATAATACACAGATCATATGTAGTACATCATAGACAGAGAGAAAAAGTAGCACCCTTGACAGGGTTTATCATGTCTGGATCCCTTTTCTCCAGTGCCCCAGCTTCTCAGCATCCTGGCACGTATGTATGAGCCAACCTGAAAATACGAACCCATGGTTGTCCATGTGACTTTTAGAACGACACTTCTCTGCTGTGAACTGTGCTGCCAGTCTAGCCAATACTTGTATTTTAAAGATAAGCAAAAGGAAAAAAGAGTTACAATGCTCAAACTGTGAATCATCACTGATTTAAGGTTGAATCAATACCCAATGTATATTCATTGTATTATGTAGATTTCTGTGATGTTTATACTTTCTACACACTCCATGTGGCTTTTAGCACTGCCGGTCAATATAGAACCACTTGCAATTAGCCAGTACCAACTGGCCCACAGTTTCAAAACAAGCTGACTTTTAGATCCTTACAATTTATTTAATATGTGGCTGCTCAAAAATAATTTATATGGTTTACACTATCGAATGCTTACACAGAGTAACATTGTTTCATTTTAAAATATTTAGATATTAGAATATCTAAATATATAGTTATTTATTCAATAACTAAATTAGGTTTTTCAC
This sequence comes from Tupaia belangeri chinensis, assembly GCF_000334495.1. Taxonomy (NCBI): domain Eukaryota; kingdom Metazoa; phylum Chordata; class Mammalia; order Scandentia; family Tupaiidae; genus Tupaia; species Tupaia belangeri. The sequence continues at coordinate 2,152,842 of NW_006159523.1, read as the reverse complement.
TTTTCTTCTCTGAGTCATACTTCCTTGTGCTTGGTTCAAGTTTTCATCATAATAGATCTTTTCCTTTCTCTTTTGTGAAAGCTCTTTATATACCAAACCTGTTAATAAGATTATTATTATTTGCTTGTCCTAGATATCAGACCAAATTTATTATTATTATTTTATATATTCAATCACTTCTTATCGTTACAGCATGCAAAATGAATTTTCCAGTATGACTACACTGTATATTAGTCCTATTAAATATATTATCATATATGTTATCATCAACAGATAATTTTCCATTTTTGTGTCCCTTAAATGTTTTGCTTCTTTTTTTCCCCTCTTGATTCCCATCCTCTTACCCTCCTCTATTTAAGGTTGATATTTTTCTTCTGTCAACATTTATCGATGTTTTAATTCTCAAAATATTTTCTTTTATTGCCAGAGGGTAAGTGCACTTGCCAGAGAAAGAGAATTCTCCAACAGGCGGGGTCATGCTGCAATATCTCTCCTTTATTTCTCCAACCCTTCATATTCTAAGTAAAGGTGCACACAGGCATGGCATGTTTTCAAGCTCAAGATTCTAATGTATCTAATGCTACATGAGACCTGGCCTTAAATGCAAGCACTTAACCACTGTAACTCAGGTTGGCCTTGTTGGTGTTTAAAAACACGATTTACGTACAGTGAAAAACAATATATTTTAATAAATGTTTTTATTTAATTTTATTCATCATTATTATTATTATTATATTATCATTATTATTATTTTAATTTGACCAGGGAGAGAGAGAGAAAGTGAGAAAGCAAATCACCAGGTCTGTGATTTCATGTTGACCACCATGCCACCTTCAGGTCTCACCACATAAGACCTTAAAAGTATAATTTGGTGAGTTTTAGTGAATACTACATTTGTGTAATGCATACCCAATCAAGGTACAGAAACCCCCAGAAAATTCCTCTTTAGGTTCTCTGTAGGAGCCAGAGGACAGTCAAAATTTAAGATATACAGTATTTACTACCTAATGACCTTCTAAAAAGGAACAAAAAAGTAACTATTTCATAGTATTGTAATGAAAATTAAACAGATAAAGAACATAGGTAATAAATTATTTGACACATACACAAATAAACCTCTGAAGTACTATTATTGTATGTGATGTAATCTATTTCCATTAGTTTTTTAAATATATGTATATAAATGTATCTATAAATATATAGAGAGATCGTGAGTTGTATATATATTTTATGTGTGTGTACATATATACATATATATAAATTCCCCATGCTAAAATCTACCTTTTATAATTTTTCCTTAAACTTAGATGCAACCCTTATAAAGTTCTCCCCTAGAGTGCTGTTATTAACTAATAAATTATTTTAAGTTCAAATAGTGCCCACTACTTGGAGTTTGGTGCAAGGTCATGATATGAGACAGTAATAAATTAAATTAGATTTTTTTCCTTGACTATAATTCTTAACTTTGTATGGAGATAACATGTTACAAAATGAACTGTTTAAATTATGTACTTACCTATATCACTAACACCTGGATTGAGGTGCTTAATAAAAGAAATAATAGAAAACAATATTAAAAATTAAGAATAGAAATGTACAGTGAATTGTTATGTTTTGAGCTTCTATGATTCCTTAGCCTTTAGGTCAGAAAAGTAAAAGTTGTCTCTAGATGACTCATGTATTTCTAAACTGAAGATTCTACACATCAAAGTTACCTTTCAAGAACAGAATGAATAAAGATTGCAGGAACTTTAAGATCCTCTGAGATTAAGTATCAAGAAAAAAAAAGTTAAGATATGAAAAAGATCAAAACCACATTAATCCACAAAATCATTACATAAACAAACAAAAACAGAACTAATGAATTTCAAAAGCAACAGGCAGATAGATCTTAATTGTCAGAGAAATATTACATTATATTTTTTTTCTTTGTGTCAAGATATTCATCAAGACTTGCAGGACTTGGAACCTCTCAGAAATTACTGATTACTTCGCTTCAATTGGCTCTGTCAGTTCATACTCTGTAACCTATCTGTTCCTCTTTAATCAAGTTCTCTCTTAATTACCAAGCCAACTTATTATGAGCCTTGAGAAACTGGTTGCTTTTTTTTTTAGAGAGAGATTTTTGCTATAGGTTGCATGTGCTCACTGGAGAGACAGAGAGTGACAGAGAGACAGAAAGCAAAAAATCACCCCTTAGGGGGGATGGCCATTCCAGAATTTGTTCTCCTCCATTCTCCTCTCTGAATTTTGGTCATGCAAACATACGTGCCCAGCATGAGTTTTAAGATACTGGGTCGGAAACTTGAACCGTGGTCAACTGCATGGGAGTCCAGCGTTGAAACTAACGCCATCTGCTGGTTCTGAGAAACTGGTCTTAAAGAGTATCTCTTGGTTTGCCCAGCTGGCCAGTAGAGTTCAGATTTCTTCGGGAATCAATGAATTCTTGGACTGGTATTATAAAAGAAATGTTTTATAAAAGAAAAATGATGTATGAGAGTGTACAATGAAAGTTGGGTGGAAAGCGCTCAGGAAGTAAAGGGCTTAACAGATACAGAAATGTAAAGTTCTTTGTTGAAAATGATATATATGTTAATACCCTTAATTTGATTATCACACACTGTATACATACTTTTAAAGAAACATATTGTATGCCATAAAGATGTACAATAATTAAATCCAAATAAGCAAATCCTACTGTGCTCCTTCTGTGCCTGAGATGTGTGAGGAGAGGCTGCCTTGGCCTTTAGAACAAGTAAGAGGAGTCGTATTTCTGGTGCTGATGCCAGTCTAGCCCTTGTCTGTCTAAGAGCAGAGGGCAAATAGGGCTACTTGGACCCTACCTCACCGTCAAAAGACTTCTGCAGAGCCTGGGATATGTGAGATCCTGCAGGAATGTTCACTCCAGCAAAAAAGCATGGGAATTTTCTTGTGTAAATTTAAGAGAAGTGAATTAATCACTAAATGCTGGAAATAACAGCAGAAATCAGGAAACATAAAGAAAGCAAAGAATGCTCTCCTCAAGTCAGGGAACACAATAACCCCCCATCATAACAGAAAAAGACACAAGAAATTACAGAAATGGCAGAAAAGTAATTCAGAATATTTCTCATAACTAAACTCAGTGAGAAATAAGAGAAAACAGTCAACTTCAGGAGATGAGAAAATAATTTCATTACTTAAAGGAAGGATTCAATAAGCGGTAGATATCTTGAAAAAGAATCAAATAGAACGAATGAAGTTAAAGAATATAATCTAGGAAAGCAAAACCTCCCTGGAAAGTATTAACATCAGATTCAGCCATGTAGAAGAAAGAAATTCTGAGTATGAAGACCAAGTTTCTGACATAGTCCAAGCAATCAAGAAGAATGTAAAAATACCCACTAAAAATGAGGACAAAGTACAGGAAATTCTAGTCACCATTAAACAGATGAGTGTTTTCATTGTGGGTATTCTAGAAGATAAAGAGATGGGAAAGGGCTAAGAAAGGTTCTTTCATGATATAATAGTTGAAAACTTTCTAGACTTGGAGAGGCATGCGGAAATCCAAATTCAGGAAATAAAAAGAACACCATATAAATTCAACAAAAGAAGATTCTCTCCAAGTTACATCATAGCCAAGCTGATAAAAATCAAAGACAAAGACAATATTCTAAAAATGACAAGACAGGAATGCCAGGTTACTTACAAAGATTATCCTGTTAGACTAACAATGAATCTCTCAAGTGAAACAAAGCAATCAAGGAAGAATTGTGATGACATATTTAAAGCTATCGAAGACAACTTCAGCCAAGAGTAATATGCCCAGCAAGATTATCTTTCAAATTTTGAGGAGTATTAAAATTGTTTCCAGATAAGCAAAGGCTTAAAAAAAATCACCAAATGTAGGCCAGCCTTTCAAAAAATACTTAACAAAACACTACACACTGAAAACTAGATGAATAGAAGCAAGAACATTATACATAGAAAACTAAATAAACAGAAGCAAGATAACACTAAACAAATAGAAAAAAGGGAAAAAAGAGTAAACAACAGGACTAAGTTCACACATATCGATAATAACCTTGAATGTCAATGGATTAAATTCTCCAACTAAAAGATATAGATTTACTTACTAGATTAAAAACCTGGATCCCTCCATATGTTACTTACAAGAAACACAACATATTGGCAAAGATATATATATATAGGGAGAGAGAGACTGAAAGTGAAGGCTGGAAAAATTAACTTAATGCAAACAGAAATAAAAAAGAGACAGGAGTTGCATAAGAAGAGACAAAGCAATTACATAGTTGTAAAAGGATTGATTTATCATGAAGATATAATGATCACAAATATTTGTGCAACTAATTCCAGGGAACTCAAATATGTACAAGAAAGTGCTAGATCTAAAGGGGGAGATACAGACTCCTATATACTAATTGATGGAGATTTTAATACCCCGCTGTCATCACTGGACAGATCTAGGCAAAAAAATGAACAAAGAGACATAGGAACTAACTTATAGCATAAACCAATCGACCCAACAGACATATATAGAATATTCCATTCAGCACTTCAGAATGTACAATTTTCTCATCTCCACATGGAACATTTTCAAAGACTAACCACATAAAAGATCATAAAACAAGTCTATATAAATGTATAAGTATAGAAATATACCTAATATTTTCTCTGATTGCAAAGGAATTAAACTTGTCATCAACCACAGAAAGAGTTCATGAAAATATCCAGAAACATGAAAATGAAATAATCTATTTCTGAATAACTTTCAAACTATTGAGGAAATTAAGACTGAAATCTGATGGCATGTATAGTATTCTCAACTGGATTGGTCTGAGAAGTATTTCATGATGGGTAACGTCTTTACAAGCAAAATGAGAAATAGTGATTAACTCTTTTAAAAAATAGAATAATAATAATAATGATTGAGAAAAACATTGAAAAGATATTGAATGATGAAGTGGGGAGATTAATGTCTCTGTATTGACTGACATGTAGAGCATTCCCTTTTGAAAAAGCAATGTAATACACTGTAAAGTTATATGCAATCCAATGTATTATAAACAAGATTATGATGATAATAAAAAACTAATTAAAAAAAGATTAATTGAAACTAATGACAATGAACATTCTCCATAACCTTTGCAGAAAAACCTAGATGAGAGGGACAATTTTCTAGATTAGTACAAGTCATCTCAGTTGAATCAGGATAAAATAAAAGGCCTAACTAGACTAATAACTAGAAAAGTGACTAAAGCAGCTATAAATAGTTTCCAAACAAAGGAAAGCCCAGGTCCAGATGGCTTTGCTTCTGAATTCTACAATACTTTTGAAGAAGAGCTAACTCCAATTCTTCTCAAACTATTTCTAAAGACTTAAAAAGAAGGAATCATCCTAAATTCATTTTCTGAAGTCTATATTACCTTGCTACCAAAACCAGACAAGGACATAACAAAAAACAAATAAAACAAAACAAACAAACAAAAACTATAGACAAATATCCCTGAGGAATACTGATGCAATTTTTTTCCACAAGATGCTAGCAAACTGAATCCAACAATGTATCAAGATTATATTCTGTGATCAAGTAGGATTTATCCCAGGGATGCAAGGATGGCCCAACATACATGGCCAATCAATCAGTCAAGAAAGCAAAATAAAAGACATTCGGATAGGAAAAGAAGTTAAACTGTCCCTATTTGCAGATATGAGTATAGAAATAGAACAGTGAAAGGAATCCTCAAAAGGACTCTTAGAAGTCATAAATGAGTTCAGTTAAGTTGCAGGATACACAATCAATATGTAAAAATCTACAGTATTTTTGTACATCTATAAGTTGAGAGAGAAATGAAGAGAGATATCCCATTTACAATAGCCAGAAAACAATTAAGACACCTATGAATAAATCTAAACAAAGAGGTGAAAAATATCTATGAGGAAAATTATGAAAAACTGAACAAAGAAATCGAGTCTAATACCAAAAAAATGGAAGAACATTCCATGCTCTTAGAAAAATCAATATAATCAAAATGTCAGTCCTGCCCAAATTAATTTATATAGTCTATGTGATTATAATACAATTGCCTGAGACATTTTTCATATACAGAAAAGAAGAATTGCAAAATTTTTCTGGAATTAAAAAAGACCTTGTATTTCCAAGGAAATATTGTACTGAAGAAATCAAGAAGAGGCATCCTGATATCTGATTTTAAAGTATATTACAAAGCAGTGATTATAAAAACCAGCATAATACTAGGATAAAAATAAATACATTGAGCACTGAAACAGAATAGGAGATCCAGAAATAAGCCCCGAACTATATAGTGAACTTCTTTTTGATAAAGGTATAAGATGACGCAGTAAAGAAAATAATTCTTGGGACCAGCAGCTGGCATAATGGTTATGTCGCTGAACTCCCATGTAGTCGACCACGGTTCGAGTCCTGCACCTGGTGGCTTAAACTCACGCTGGGCACATGTGCGTGCATGCCCAAGATCCTGAGAGGAGAATGGAGGAAAAGGGATTGCGGTGTGGCCATCCTCCCTGGAGGGTGACTTCTCATTTTCCGTCTCTCTGTCTCTCTCTGTCTTTCTGGCGAGTGCACGCACCCAATAAGAAAAACCTCTCAAAAAAAAAAAAAAAAAAAAAAGAAAGAAAGAAAGAAAAGAAAGAATTCTTTATGGCAAATGGTATTGGAAGAACTGGATATCCATCTGCAGAAAAACAGAAGTGAACCCCTATATCTCACCGTTAACTAGACTTAATTCAAAATGGAACAAAGCTTTAAATATAAAGGCCCTAACTATAAAACTGTTAGTAGAAAATGTAGGTGAAATTCTTGAACACATTGGAGTATAAAAAAATTCTTAAATAAAACCTCTAAAACATAGGCAACAGTCTCTAGACAAGTGGGATTACAATAAATTAAAACTTTCATACACTGAAGGAAAATATACTAGGATGAAAGGACAACACATGACATGTGAGAAAATATTTGCAAATTATTCCTCAGACAAGAGATTTTTTATCTAGAATATATAGGAAACTCAAACAACTCACCTATTTAAAAAATGAATAATACAGGACCAGCAGTTAGCGTAATGGCTATGTCGCTGAAATACCATATAGTTGACCATGGTTCAAGTCCCAGACCCAGTGCTTAAACTCACACTGGGCACATGTGCATGCGTGCCCAAGATCCCAAGAGGAGAATGGAGGAGAAGGGATTGTGGCATGGTCATCCCCTCAGTGGGTGAATTCTTGCTTTCTAACTCTTTGTCTTTCTCTGTCTTTCTGTTGAGTGCCCACGCCCTATAACAGAAACCTCTCCAAAAACAAAATTAAAAAAATGAGTAATACAATTAAAAATGGACCAATGAATTAAGATGCTCTCCAAGGATGACTTATTAATGGCCAAGAAGCATGAGAAAATGTTCAAAGTCTCTTGTCATAAGAAAATACAAATTAAAATTACAATGAGACATATTTTAACCCCAGTTATAATAGCTATGATCAAGAAAATAAAGAACAATGAGTCCTGGTGACACAGTGGTGAAAAGGGAACTCTCTTAAACACTGCTAGTGGGGTAGAAACTAGTCCAACCTCTATGGAAAACAATGTGGAGGTTTCTCAAACACCTGCAAATAGAATTTCCATATGAATGTTTGGCAGAGGAGCAAAGCACCTGAAGTTACTCTGTCCCGACCCACAGGACAGTAACACGTTTCCTGAGGAAAGGAGTGAGAGACGGGACGAATGGTGCAGCGTTACAACATGGAGAAGTGTTACAACTCTGCAGGATCATCCATTTATTGTGGGCAGCACAGAGATGACACAGTGTCACAGCTCTTCATGGTTGTCTGGAGATGACACAGTGTCACAGTTCTTCAGGGTCATCCGGAGATTGTGGGCCAGGGATCGTGGTTATATACATGTTGGTGGGTGGTGACTGGTTAAATGAAGGATTGTAAAAGGTGAGTTATGATTGGTTGCTTTTGTGGACCAACCATGAGGTTCCGGATATGCAAATCTGAGGGATTCTAGTGGCCAATCAGAGTATGGTTTTGAAGGTGAGGTTTTGAAGGGAAGCCAATCATTGCCTTTGGCATTGTGTAATTGTTTGCTGAGAATTCTAAACCTAAGGGCGATATTCGCTGCTGTGCAGCCTCCCACATTACTCAAAGCTGCTCTGACCTGGAAGACAGAGCCCTTCAGTAGGAACAAACCTAGGAACTAAGAGTGAAATTTCTTCAACCAGTACTACAGAATCTACTCCAATAAATAGCAAAATGTGCATGCTTTTTCAGACGATTAGAAACCATCACAGATCTCAAAGAAACATGAGAAAATAAGGTGGGAACTATCCCAAGGTGAGCATAGTAGCCCCTGACCAACAGTGGATAGCACAGAGAAACACACAGACTTGTCAGAAAAAGAATTCCAAGTATTTGTGGTGACACAACTCAATGAGATGCAAGAGAATAAAGATAATCAGTTCCAGATAATGAGAGTCATTTCAGGACATGAAAGAGGAATTTCATAAAGAAATAGATACATAAAAATGAATTGAATAGAACTTCTGGAAATGAAGAATGCTTTATAAGATATTAGTCTCCCTAGAAATCATTAATAGCAGATTGGACCATGCAAAAGAAAGAATTTCTGACCTGAAAGAAGAAGTCTCCAAATCAATAAAAGGAAAAAAAATGGTGAGGACAATATACAGGAAATTCTATACACCAGAAAAGTCCAAATATCTGTATTATGGGTATTCCAAATGATGAAGAATCTGCTAAGGCATGAAAAACCTCTTTCATGAAATACCATCTGAAAATTTTCTAAGTATAGGGAAACATGAAGAAATTCAGTCTAAAGAAATAAAAAGATCTCAAATAGAATCAATATAAAAAGAGTCTCCCCTGGTACATTGTAGCCAAATTGGTAAAAATTAAATACAAAGACAATATTCTAAAAAATGGCAAGGGAGAAATGTCAAGTTACTTAAAAAGTTTATTTCATTAGGCTCATGTCAGATCGCTCAACTAAAGCAAAGCAGAAATAGAAAGAATGGGAAGATGTAGTCAAAATATTAACAGAAAAACAACTTCAGCCAAGAATACTATATCCAGCAAGATTATCCTTCAAATGGGAAGAACAAATAAAATTATTGTCAGATAAACAAAAACTGAAAGAATCAGCAATACTAGACTAGCGCTAAGAAAGTACCAAAGGGAATATTCTATCAGAATAAGTAAAGAGAGACAAACAGAAGCAGGAGAACATAAAACAACTGAGAAAATGGCTAACAAAATGACAGGAGTAAATCCACAAATATCAATAACATTGAATGCCAATGGATTAAACTATACCATTAAAAGACGCCAGCTATCTATATGCTACCTATAAGAAACACACCGCACTGATAAGGACATACATAGACTGAAAGTGAAGGGTTGAAAAAGACATTCTAAGCAAATAAAAAAAAGCAAAAAGAGAGGAGTAATGATACTGATATCAGATAATATAGACTTTAAGATGAAAGATGTAAGATGAGACAGAAAAGTGACATCATACAGTACTAAAAGGACTTGTTCACCAAGAAGGTATAACACTTGTAAATATCTATACACCCAACACTAGAGAACCTAAATACATCAAAGAGACATTATTAGGTCTCAAGCGAGAGAGAGACTGCAACACAATAATGGTGAAATTATCTCTATTTTCAGATGATATGATGCCATATATAGAAAATTGAAAAGACTCTACAAAAACCTCCTGGAAGTGATAAATAAATATAATGTGACAGGATACAAAATCAACATTCAAAAATTTATAACATTTTTATACACCACCAATGGACAAACTGAGGTAGAATTGAAGAAAGAAATCTTATTTACAATAGCCATAAAATCAATAAGATAACTAGCAATAAACCTTACCAAAGATGTCAAAGATCTATACAAGGAAAACTATGAAACTCTAGAGAAGAAAATTGCAAATAAAACAAAAAAGTGAAAAAACATCCCATGTTCCTAGTTGGAATAATTAATATAATCAAGATGCCAATCCTACCCAAATTAATCTACGAATTTAATGTGATTCCAAGCAAACTACCTGAGATATTCCTCACAAAAATAGAAAAAACAATCACGAAATTTGTCTGGAAGCATAAAGTGCCCTGAATTGACAAAGCAATACTGTGCAAGAAGAATAAATTAGGAGGCATCTCACTTTTCAACCTCAAAATATATCACAAATCTGTGATAATTAAAACAGTGTAGCACTGGGACAAAAACAGACAGGTAGACCAATGGAACAGAATTGAGAACCCCCAAATAAACCTCAAAACATACAGCCTACTGATCCTTGACAAAGGGCACAAAACAATTCAATGGGAAAAAAGAAATCTTCAATAAATGGTGCTGGAAAAACTGGATATCCACCTGCAGAAGAATGAAACTTATCTCTCACCCTTATCTCTCACCATTAACAAAAGTTAACTCAAAATAGATTGAGGATCTAAGCATAAAACCTAAAATTCTAAAAATACTGATGGAAAATAGGAAAAACTCTTGGAAACCTTGAGTACACAAAGGCTTCTTAAAGAAGATCTACAAAACACAGGCAGTCGTCCCCAAAATAGACAAATGGGGCTCTGATGGGCTGAGAAACTTCTGCACAGTGAAAGAGACAGTAAGTAGAATAAGATATTTACCCTCAGAGTGGGAGAATATATTTGCAAACCAAACCTCAAATAAGAGACTGATAACCAGAATATATAGGGAAATGAAGCATTTATACACACACACAAAATAATGAATCCAATGAAGAGATGGGAAATGAACAGTCAATTTTCCAAAGAGGACATACAAAGGGCCCGAAAGCATATGAAAATGTACTTGTCATCTTTTGTCATAAGGAAAATGCAAATCAAAACCACAATGAGGGACCAGCAGTTAGCGTAATGGCTCTGTTGCTGGACTGCCATGTGGTCGACCGTGGTTCGCCCCCTGGACCCAGTGGCTTAAAACTCACACCGGGTGCGTGTGCGTGCATGCCCAAGATCCCGAGAGGAGAATGGAGGAGAAGGGATTGCGGCGTGGCCATCCCCCCTGGGAGGTGATTTCTTGCTTTCTATCTCTCTGTCTCTCTCTGTCTGGCAAGCACATGCGCCCTATAGCAAAAACCTCTCCAAAAAATAAAAAATAAAAACACGATTAGATATCATTTAACCCCAGTCTGAATGGCTAAAATTAAAAAATAATAATAATAGTGATAAATGCTAGCAAGGCTGTGGTGAAAAGCGAACTCTTCTACACTGTTAGTGGGAATGCAAATTAGTACAACCACTTTGGAGAATGATCTGGAGATTCCTCAGAAACCTACAAATAGAATTACCATAAGACCAAGTCATTCCACTCTTAGGTATTTATATTTGATACAAACTGGATGAATAGGAAGATTAAATGCTAAGCGAACCAAGCCAGGCTATGAAAGACAGAATTTGTATGTCGCCTCTAAATATATATTGATTATCTGTGCTCTATAACACAAAATGAAAGTTTGGAAGCAGGGAGGGCAATGGGAGATTCTAGGGAAGAAAGGATATTACATGGGAGGGTAATGGAAGGAGGGGAACAGAAGAAGAAAAAGAAATGCACTTAATTGACAAAATAATGAAAAGCTATTTCCTGATGACAATGTATATAGTTATGTCTTTATGTTAACTGATATGCATGGCATTAAGGCTGGTAAAAAGCAATTGTACAATGTAAAGATGTATGCGATTAAATGTAAATTAAATTAAAATAAAAAAGAATCCATAAAATAATTCCGATAATGATGAAAAAGGAAAACTTAGTGCCAATGTTGAATAATCCTAAATTTTACCAATTCATTCTTCTATGAAGATTACTAAGTTAAAAAGCACTAGCTTATATAATACAATTTATTCAGAATTCTTTTCCAAAAATGAGAAAATGTACATTAACTTCACATTGATAGATATGTGATAGCTTGTGATATTTTACTCACTAACAGGTTTATTTTGAGAATTGTATGGCAAAATAAACCCCAAAATGTAACCCATAACTCATGTCTTCACATATCAAATTATTGATACAGTGTATCTTTCTAAGACAGGGAGACCCCTGGTGGCCGGCCCAGGCTGCTGTCATTATTTAGCAACAGAAGCAGGCAGCCCCCTCTCTCTCTGGTGACTTTGTGTACTTACTAAAAGGCAGAATGATAGCAACTCCCAGCAGAATGGTCCTGTCTTGTTGGGCCATGGAAGCCAGTGAAACAAATGCAGAAGGGCATATATTTTGAGTCAAGTTGCAATACTTTGAATAGTTAGAAGCATATTTTAATGTTTCCTTCTGTACAATACAAATTTGTATTTAAAAATGTAAATTTTTAAACAAATTTTATCATAACATTTTGGGGCTATGTTGGAAGCTTATATTCTCACTGCTGGTGGCAGATTTGAGGGATTGATACAAAGTATATAGAGGTTTTTGTTTGTTTGTTTTGTTTTTCCCAGAGAGAAAATTTTGTTACAAGATGTATGTGCTTGCCAGAGAGAGAGAGATAAAGTGAGAAATCACCCCCCAGGAGGGATGGCCACAACACAATCCTTTCTTCTTCATTCTCTCAGGATTTGGGACATGCACACACATGCGCCTGCCATGAGTTTAAACTGTGTTGCCTGAGACGCAAAACATGGTTGACTAAGTGGGAGTTCAATGACATAGCCATTTCGCCATCTGCTGGTCCCATTATATAGAATTTTTAAATCTTCATTTTTATAAAACAAAAATAACTATTTTTCCCTCGAAGGATTTTACATTGTTTGGTCTGTTACTTTTTTCTTCCCTTTGCTCCTTCCATACATCCTCTACCACACACTCTCTCCCAGTCACTCCTCTTCTTCACAGCCTCTGATGTCTACGCTGATCCTCTCGACTATGGTATCTTCGGGTCTTTTCATTTTTGCTATAGAATGCAGACACTTGGTACATCTTGAGTGGGGATATACATTTTGTATCTTTCAAAGTCTGGCTCAAGTGCAGATATTGTGTAGAATATGATTGTGTGCTTTTAAAACTTTTATTTATTTCATGAGAGAGGAAGACAGAGAGAGAAAGGCACCGTCAGCAGGATCAGTTGGGCAGTCATCCTTCCTGCTCTGCCCCTCCCCCCCAGCCTTTGCAGCTCCTCAAGACTACAGCCATATGCAAATGCATCATTGATCTGGGAACCTAATTCAGATCTTCCTTATGGCTAAAACACCATGGACTAGCAGGTAGTGCTACACCACCATGTCTGGCTTGTCCTTTTATTTATTTATTTATATATTTTTTTAATATTTGGATGTTGATTGCTACTTGAGAATAACCTATACTGTCTGATTCCTGGATAATCAAGACACTAGTTGGAAAGAAAGCAGTTATAAGTAATAGTGATTCTAGTTAAGTTTTAATTTTACTTTGAAGAGAATAATTCTGAAAGAATTTCTTTTTTTAAGATTTTTGCTATAGATCCTGTGTGCTCACCAGAGAGACAGAGACAGAAAGCAGCAATCACTGCACAGAAAGCGAGAAATCACCCCCCTTAGAGGGTATGGCCCTACTGCAATCCCTTCTCTTCTATTCTCCTCTTGAGTTTCTGGCCATGCACGTACATGCCTCTGGTGTCAGTTTTAAGCCACAGCATCTGGGATTTGAACCACAGTCCACTACGTGGGAGTTTAACAATGTAACCATTATGTCTCTGCTGGTCCAAGGACTGAAAGATCTTAATTTATTTCTAGACCTAAATAAAAAAAATAAATAAAATTATGTTTTAAATAAAGAATTAAACTGATCTTGTGAATCATTATTTCTGTTTGATTTAACAAACATTTCTGTTCAATAGACAAAAATCTAGAGGAATCTGATACACACCTTTTACATAGTCACTAAATCTACATTATTGTATGTCTAAATGGTCTATCATTTACTTATGTGGCATCATCACCAGAAGAATTCTATAAAATTTAAGAATTTAAAGTATACTGGGAACCAGCAGTTAGCATAGTGGCTGTGTCGCTGGACTCCCACGTAGTCGACCGCGGTTGTGTCCTGGACCCGGTGGCTTAAAACTCACGCCGGGCGCGTGTGCGTGCGTGCCCAAGATCCCAAGAGGAGAATGGAGGAGAAGGGATTGCGGCGTGACCATCCCCCCTGGGGGGTGATTTCTCGCTTTCTGTCTCTATGTCTCTCTCTGTCTGTTTGGCGAGCGCACGCGCCCTACAGTGAAAATCTCTCCAAAAAAAAGAATTTAAAGTATACTATAAAGAGAAATTTGCATGAATTTATTTTTATCAGAACATTTCTTACAATATGTGGCAGAGCAGATATAATAATAACAGTGTAAGGAAAATAACCAGAACAGTATTTATAGATGCTAACATTCTTAATCAAAATACATGTAGGGGCCAGCAGGTGGTGTGGTGGTTAAGGCAGTGGATTCCCACAAAGCTGACTGCTGTTGAAGTCCTGGACCCAGTGGCTGGAAAATCATATCATATCCAGGTGTGTGCATGCCCAAATCCCAACAGAATGGAGGAGAAGGGATAGCAGTATGGTCATCCCTCCAGCGAGGCGATTCCTCACTTTTCTCTCTTTGTCTCTCCCTGGCAAGCACATGTACCTTGTGGCAAAAACCTAAAAGAAGATGAAAAACAAAAACATGTATAAAAATAAAAATAAGAAGCAGCCTCATAGACTAGTAGTTAAGGGAGCTGGATCCCACAGGGCTAACTGTGGTTAGAATCCTGGCCCTGGAGAGTGATAAGCACAGCAGGTGTGTGTGCAGGCATGACCCAAATCTCAACAGGACGGAGAAATGGAAGAGAAAGGATTGTGACGTAACCACACCCCACTTGGGGTGGGGGACGCTTTCTCGCTCTCTCTCTCTGTCTATCTCTGGTAATAAATGTACCTTCCAACAATAAATAAAAAAGACACAGGTGTATAGATCACCAAGAGAACTGATAAGAGGTTGAGAAGGAGATAAAAAGCAGCGGAGTTGAAGATACAGTAACAGTTTTCAGAATGAACAAAACTTAATCCTCTCAAAGTGCAAAGTGAAATCTAGCAATGCTTCTTAATTTCAAAATGTGTCTCTGTTCCTCGTGTTTGCTTGTCTCCTGTTAGGAGAAACTTCTATTTGCTTTCCTATAGCATGTTCAGACATGAGATCCCACAGCCTGATGTTGGCAATAGCATCTTTGAATTAATAAACTGCCCTGGGTTTCTCATAACATCATAAAAAGCATACAAGTAGGACATTTGATTATTATGATAATATAAAAAAGAGGACAAATAAATATTTTAAACATCTCTAAATATTTTTCTTTTCTTTTGTTTTGATACCTGGTCAGAATGAAATGACTATCTAATATGAGGAAAAAAAATATATATATACATATATATTTTTTGGGGAGAGGTTTAATATTTTAAACATCTCTAAATATTTTTCTTTTCTTTTGTTTTGATACCTGGTCAGAATGAAATGACTATGTAATATGAGAGGTTTTTCGCTGTAGGGCGCGTGCGCTCGCCAGACAGACAGAGAGATATAGAGACAGAAAGCGAGAAATCACCCCCCAGGGGGATGATCACGCTGCAATCCCTTCTCCTCCATTCTCCTCTTGGGATCTTGGGCACGCACGCACACGCGCCCGGCGTGAGTTTTAAGCCACCGGGTCCAGGAGGCGAACCGCAGTTGACTACGTGGGAGTCCAGCGATATAGCCATTACGCTAACTGCTGGTTCCCAATATTTTGAAATTTAAGTCATGGCTATCTTATTTGGAAATTTAAGTTTAACATCAAGAAAACTATCCTTGCTTTGACACACATCTTTGTACTTGTTCTTAGATGTTACTTTCATGCATTTGAATCCAGTTTTATATGTTTCTTCTATTCCAATAAAACCATAATCTAAACTTTCTAGTGAATAATTTTATTGAATATACATGTTCAAATATCACAAGTATTAAAACTAAACCTCAATTTTGGAAAGAATTTACTGTGTTTTAAAGTGGATTATATTTGATCCCCTCAGAGACTTGTTGACTTAGCTTTTTTAAAAGTGTGTTGAGCCTTTTTGCCTTTTAAACATATATATTTCAATATTTGAGATTTTGGCTTTATAACTAGAATTTATTCACAAAGTAGCATTAAATAAAAACAAACATATAACAACTAAATATAAATTAGGAAAGATTTCTGACAACAATAATTTATTTTGAGCTAAGTTTTATACAATCTTAGCTTTCTAATTATAGGAGGCAGTCTTTTTTGCTTAATAATGATTGAGTAAAATAAAAGATAATATATAGAATACAGATGTGTAAATAGCCCTAAGCATTTCTGACTTGTACAATATTTCAAGGGTGTTGAGTGAGAAAATGCATCTTTATGGCCTTTTTTCACTTTCTACAATGTTTGACTATGTTTCATATAGTAAAAGCAAAATATATGTTTATTGGGTTGAGTTTTGTAAAAGAAAGTAGTTATTATTAGATGATAAAATGAGTTTTCTTTTTGACTTTGTTATTTTAAATTCTGAGATCATCTTTATTTAATGTTCTTTTACCAATAAAACATGTCCACTACTATTGCAGTGAAATAGCATTGAGAAAAAAAGGAACAATATTAGACTTTTAAGAAATATAACTCTTTTATCTTATTTCATTTGTATGACCTATCCTGTTTTGGGGTTTAGTTTTATTTATCATGTTATTTACTTATGTTATAAATAGTTTCCTGAATTCTGTAATTAAAAGTTGTTACAGTTTAAAAACTAAGGTAAACTAGCACTTACAATTTATATTTTAATGTATTTAATTTTTTTTTTCTTTCAATAGTGAAATACATCTGCCCATTTGAAGTACTACTCTATACTGTGTAGGCCAAGTACAAAGGAAATACTTGGTATATTTTTCAGCAAAATATAATATTCTTTAAACCTATAAATCCTTTAACCTCCTTAAGTAAGCTTAACTTCAGTAGTCAGAGATTAAAATCCATACCCTTTGACAGCAAATTTTGCTGTTAGTCCTTTTCAATAATTTTCTTATGCTTGACAATTTTAAATGATACATATTGTTGTCTAGAGGCCTCATCTTTATTTTCTGGGACATAGTAATTATTTAAACACCACACTGTGATAACAGTATTATAATAGGTTTACAATAAGAACCATTTTCTTTTTGAATTTATACTTGCAGTTCTTATAAATGGCGTGATTTCCAAGACTTGCTTCATTGCATTTCAGTGAAGACAGAAATGACCAGAAACAGATGAAGTAAGTTTGATCATGACTCAAGTAATTGTGGAATTGAGGTAATCAATAAGTGCTCAACACATTATCTTACTTCTGTATAAAATAGGATTTCCAAAATAAGACTTTTTTACAGAGTAGGCAGAATGGATAAAGGGAAAACATTTTCTCAAATTCTGTTTGACCCAGTGCTTTCTCTGGAGTCTATTATTTACTTTTGATGTATTTGAGTACTTTTCTATTTTCTTGTGTTATTGATTTCTAGTTTCATTCTATCGTTGTTAGAAAGATTCTTGATATGATTTTGATTGTAATTTTGTTAAGACTTGTTTTGTCACCTAATGTGGGATCTATTTTGGAGAAAGTTCCACTCGCTATTGAGAACATGTACTCTGCTGCTGCTGAGTGAGAAATTCTCTGTAAGTATGTTAAGTCCATTTGGCCTACAATGTTCATGTCCACTGTTTCCTTATCAATTTTCTACATGGATGTTTGATTCATTATTAAAACCTGGGTATTAATATCTCCTCTTATTAATGTATTGTCCTCAATTTGATTTTGCTTAGTTTTGATTGCTTTTACTTTTTCTTTTAACTTCTACAGTTTTTTTCTTCCTAAATAAAAAAGAATTCCAAAGCTTGAAAAGATCAATAACAAATAAAGAGGATAAAATTGTATTAAATAAACCTCCTTACAGAGCATAGCCCACGACCAGATGGCATTATTACTGAGTATTGCCAAACATCACAAAAAGAATTAATGGCAATCCTTCTTAAACTGCTGAAAAAAAAATAGTAGACAAAATACATCCAAATCCATTTTTGATGCCAGCATCACCCTGATATCAAAGCCTGATAAGGACTCTAAGAGAAAAGAAAGTTATAGGATGATATCTATAGTTGATATAGATGCAAAAAAATGCTAAATTATGCCTGGGATGCAAGGTTGGCTTAACATATGACAATAAATAATGTGATATGTAACTTTAACAGAATAACGGTTAAAAGATATATTTATCTCAATTGATGCAGAAGCTATATTTGACAAATTTCAACACTTTGCAACAATAAAAAACTCTCAATCATACATATATAGAAGGAAATGTCCTCAGCATAACAGAGGATATTTATTTAAAAAATAACACAATCCATATCATCAATGAAAGAAAAATGAGAAATTTTCATCTATTTTGTGATACAAGGAAAAACTGTTCACTGTCACCTCTTCTAATCACATAGCACTGGAAGTACTAGCAAGAACAATCAGAAAAGAAAAAGAGATAAGATGAATGCAAACTAGAAAGGAAAAGTTAAATTCCTCTGCTTACATATGACATGAACCTGTGTGTAGAAAATCCTGAAGATTCCACACATAAACACAAGATTCTAATAAATAATTCAATAATATACCAGGATACAAATTAACATACAAAACCATTTGCATTTCTTAGTTCAAATTAAAAGCTTCTGCAAAACAAAGGAAACAATCAACAAATTAAAAGGCAGTCTACAAATTGGGAGAAAATAATCACAAACCATTTATGTGATAAGAGGTTAATATTCAAAATATATATGGAATTCACATAATTTAATAACAAAATATAAAAACAAAAATTAAAAACCGAATTAAAAAATGAACAAAGACCTGAACTGTTTTCCAAAGCAAATAAAAATGGCCTAAAAATTATATGAAAAGACAGTCAATGTGACTAATCATCAGGAAATGCAAACAAAAACTACATTGAGATATCACATTGAATTTTTAGAAGGACTATTATCAAATAGTCCAGAGATAAGTCCTAGCAAGGGTATAAAGGAAGAAGAAATGTCTTCCAATGTTTGAGGGACTATAAAACAGAACAATCTTATAGAAACAATACGAAGTTAACTCAGGAAATTAGAAATAGAACTGCCATATGACCCAGCAATCCCTTTGTAGGGTATATGAACAAAGGAAATGGTGAAACTAGCACTTCAGAGAGAGGGTTGCGCTCCTATGTTTATTGCAGCTTGCAGCGTTATGTACAACAGCCAAGATATGGAAAGAACCTAAGTATTCAGAGGGAGATGAGTGAATGAAGAAACTGTGCAGCAGATAAACACACACACGTGCACACACAAACACAAAGAGGGACTGGAACATTATTTAACTTTAAAAATATGTGTGCTGTCATTTTTGGACAAAAGAGAATATTGTGCTAAGTGACACAAGTCAGACAGAAATAAAAGTACACTATGATCTCACCGATAGCCAAACCTTTAACAAAAAAAAGCTGAATTCATAGAAACACTGAGTTGAATCGTGGTTAGTAGAGACAGGCATGTGGAAGAAACAGGGCAAACTAGATTAGTATGCTAATTAGTAATTAAGTAGAACAAATAGGACTGGAAAGCTAATATTTATACAGCATGAGAACTATAATAATATGACATTACAGACTAAAAATTTAAAAATTTGCTGGGAGTAGATTTTAAGTGCTCTTTTTATCTTTTTTTAAAAGAATTATTTTATTTAATTTTATTCATTTATTTATTCTAATTTTGACTAAAAATGGACAGAATGAGAGAGAGAGAGAGGGAGAGAAAGTGAGAAAGCAAGCCGTCAGGTTCGGGACTTGAACCATAGTTGGTCATGTGGAAGTTCAGTGCCCTTAACCACCATGCCACCTGCTGGACACTTAAAATGCTCTTATACAAACATACATACATGGCACCTATGGAAGTTGATGGACAAGAAAATTTACTTGTTATTTCACTATGTCTAGGTATAGGAAGACATGATGCTGCATACCCCAAATATATAAACTAAACTTAAATTAGCTTGAATTTATTTCAAGAGAATTCTGATCTTTCTTAATATTTCTTCTACACTGATGGGGAAATATGTCTCAAGGTTAATACCACATAGTTTCTAAAATGCCACATGTTGTTATATTCCAAGAAAATAATGGTAACAATGCAAAATGTGAGTATATTGCCTATCCAATACTAACATGTCTCGTCCAGGCAGTTCACACCTAATGGACATGACCCAGTTAATAGCTAGTACTAGAGCAGTAGACATTCAGTCAAATGAGAACAGAGTTATTAGAAATTTACTGGCTTCTGTGCTATGGGGAGCACATCTTTAGATTTTATTCATTAAAAAAAGTTTTCTTTCTAAAAAAATGAAATATTTAAATTAAATGTAAAAAATGAAAACTGTTCCACTCTAGTAAGCACAGCCCTAATTTACCTTGCTCAGAAACAATAAGCAAAACATTCCTGAGATATTGTCTAGCCAATAGTTTAATGAGGGCCGGCATCAAAACAAATACTGCAGTTTTAGACATATAGGCATCGCAGATGTGTCATTCAACTATGAACCCTGCATAACAGCAGAAGAAGCAGAGAAGTCTCTACTACTGAACTGCAGTATAGAAAGATGTCTCTGGGCAGAGTAGCATGAAATAGCAGAAAAGAATCAAAGAACATGTAACCTGCGATCCAAAGGAGAGTTTTAGAAGTTGGACCAGCTTCTCTCTCAGCCATGTGTCAAAGTATCTCAGCACTTACCTAGCAAGGAGGAGAGACTAACACAAAGCTGTGATGCACATTAATTATAGTGTTCTGCCTGTCTGTCTCCTTTTCCTCTCCTATTTGGTAACAGAAAAATGATATTCTGTTCCTATTACAGAGTGGATTTTGATTCTGTTGGTTTTTTTGTTGTATTCCTTTTGTGTCTTGAGTTAAATAATCTCTTCGGTTATTAAATACACATTGGAATATACCCAAATATCAACTATATATGTGTGTGTATATATATATATATATATAGATAGATAGATAGATAGATAGATAGATAGATATAGATATAGATATAGATATAGATATAGATGATATTTAGATATACCACATATTATAATGACTGCCAAAATTATTCTGCTCAGTGGGTGGAAAATACATCAGTCTACCTTACAAACTGTTTGCTGAAAGAGGCTTGCTGCCATCTGTGTAGACTGCAAATGGCATCAGTAATAAACGCTCAGATCACATTCATCAAATAATGTCTGAAAATGAGAAAATAATCTATTGGAACCAGGTTTCAGATCTTAAAGTATAACATGTTTTTATATTGCCATTTCTTGTTTCCTGAAGAAATAATTTTAAGATGGTTGCTGAATTGTCCTTAGGACTTCAGGTTTCACCTTGGAAATGTGAAGAACTGGAAATAGTGCTATTTCTTACCTTATAACAATAACATAAAAGAGAGAGAGTGTGCAGGAACAGAGGTGGCATTGTGGATAACGCACTGGACTCCCACATGCTCAACCGAGGTTCAAGTCCTAGACTCGGCAGCTTGCTCCTCTGTCTCTCTTTATGGTAAGTATGCATGCCCTATAGAAATTTAAAAAAAAATAGTAGTAATGCATAAAATTAAATAAATAATTCTTTACAAGAATTAAAAAGAGAAAGTAAAACTGAAGAAACTACAAGTGAATGACTTTTCCAAATGCAATCTTTCCTCGAAGAGAATTGTGAGTAAATAATCTGATATCTAGGAAGAAACAGGCCTCTACAGGGATCACGCAGTCAAGAAAAAAATGAACATGTGTTTCTGGGCAGAAGCTGCTGGATGCCATCAAAGCAAGTAAGAAGCAGCAGCTACATATTTTCAATACATTGCTGAAGACCAAATGTGGTTAGAGAGCATATGAAGCTCCAGGGGTCTTCAAAATGAACAAGCTTGCCCTTTCTTACAGTCCTTCTCTCTGAAACTCACCATGCCTTTTTGGGGAAGAGGGAGAGGAACCTGAGAAAGCTTTCTCAAAGGCTCAGTGGCCACTGCTGAGTCAACCCCTTCTTACCTTCCCTTTCTATCTGTGAAACAAAAACCTTTTTATTCAGAGGAAGGAACAGAAAAACTGTCAACTCAGGAGTGATAAAAACTAGTTGTGGGTAGAGGAAGGAAACAGAAAATCCTTGCCACAAAATAAAGGGGCAGGAGGACTTGCTAAGCCACAGATCCATAACCTACGCAGTACTGGACGAAGACTGAGGCTTCATCAGGATGTCAGAGAACACCCACTCCCTTCTTTACACCAATGCACTAATAAGCACCAAGTAAGAATACAGTGAAAGACATCTGGGGGAGCTGAGAAGAAGAATCCATTCTGGGCAACAGCAGAGGGGAGGAGCTGAGTCCAAGGGCGAGCACATAATTGAGAGGAACCTCTGGAAATGAGAAAAATCTGAATCGTCTTAAGCATTGGCTTCAAATACTGAAATAAAAAACTTCAGTCTCAGGTGAACTCCAGGCAAAATAAACAAACATTTTCATATAGCTACCCAGCATAAAAGGAGGTGTGCTTACTTCCACGTTTAAAGCGATTACCTCGGCATTACTATCTTATACAAAATGCCTGGATTTATGAAGCCATAGGACCACACAGTGGAACAGCAGGAACGCAATACTGCAGTGCTGGACCCAAGGAAAGTCCTGAGTTTGTGTCCTGAGGGCTCCTTGTCTTCACTGAACATGTACACCTATGCCTCTGATCCAGACTGACAGAGGGGTGGGTTGTGGTGTGAAGATGCTGTTGAGGGTGACTGTTTTTCTATTCTCTCTCTCTCTCTCTCTCAGAAGAAATAAATAGATAAACTTAAAAATATATGTTGCATAGCCTTTGAAAAGAGAAAACACAATCTGAAGAAACAAAAGAATCATTAGAACCAGACTCGGATATGATGCGGATGTAGAATCTTTCGGACATGGACTTTAACTTAACTATGACTAACATGTTAAAGACGCTACTGGAAAAATAAAATAAGTACAGATAACACATTTATGCTATGAAATATACACTATAAGGAATAAAAGGGTAATATATACCAATAACCAAGAAGAGGGATAAAAAGTGTCACCTGTAAACTTAGCACAGCTGAGAAAAAATGTGGGAACTTCAAGATCAGTTGATAAAATTGTCTGGGGGTGGGAAGGAGTGGAAAAAAAATATGAGAGAGTCTAACAGTGATAGGGCAATGATCAAATAATCTAAAATATGCCTAATAGGAGTCCTAGAAAAAGAAGTAGTAGTGTTAAGGAAAAATGTGAAGATACATGGACAATGTATTTCCCAAATTAATGACAGACACTAAGCAACTGATAAAAAAAAAAAAAATAGCCCAGAAACACCAATGAAGACAAACATTGAAAGCAAGGACACAGCACGGCATATAATCCCAACTACTATACAGCAATTGACAAAGAACAAAAACAAAAAACCAAAACAAGAAAACAAAGGAACATGAAAAAACATTGGAAATAGACAGAGCAGGGAATATTATTATACTGGAAACCCAAGGATAAAAAATTTAGTACACTTCTAATTAGAAAACAAGCAAATGGAATGATATCTTTAAAATACTAAAAGTAAAACCAGTAACCAAACAAAAACCTTGCCAAGTCAGAATTCTATACCAGCAAAATATATTCTTCAAAAGTTAAAGAAAAATAGTTTCTCAGACCAATGTACACGAAAAAGACCTCTGTTGCCCTCTGCCCCTAAATTCTCTTCAATCTAACCATGAGAAAATGTCAAACTTAAACATAGAAAATGCCTTTATATGTGTCAAGATCGTGGCACAAAAGGAATCCAAGGGAAAAAGTCAAAGATGGAGGGAGATCAAACCAACCTTATGAATAAATGCAGCCTTGTATCCTGGTTGCATTCTGGAGTAAAAAACAACATCGTGAAAAAAATTGGGAAAATCTGGATAGAAAACATAGTTCTATTATTAGTGTTCTGCCAGTATTAATATCTTGGTACTGCTATACATGGTTATAAAAAATGTTAACTTTAGGGGAAAGTAAGTAACTATTTTGTTTATTATTTTGAAATTCTATGAATCTAAAATTATTTCAAAGTAAGAGGCAGAATGGAACGGTGGTTCACAGAAGAAGCTGAGATCATTGAAATGAATGGGTGGGCCTCTGTTGGTATTGTGTGCAATGAAAACTTGTTTAAATTCAATAAGAAGTCACTGATCATTACATAAGGGAACGATATAACTGCATTGAGGTTTGGAAAAAATACTAAAGTAATTTTAGGAAGGCTATAGTAAATAAAATAAATATTCAAATAAGCTATTGCAGTGAATCAGGTAAAATAGGACTACAAAGCAGAATCATTTTCCTAGATTAGGCATATAATATATAATGAGATTATTCTGGCTCTGAGAGAAGTATAAACAAGATCAGAATATTTAATACCTCCTCTCTAAATTATGCCATCAGCACCCTACCCAGTAGAATTTGCACTTTCATTCAAGTTTTTATTACTTTCCTTTTAAAGATCTTATGGTCAATTTATTAAACGTGCCCTTATTTAAACATGTGTCAGCTAAATTGAGCTTTGAACTTCTCATTGATAGGACTGCTTGTTCTAAACACCACTGGTATTGTTTACTTTTTATATCCAGAAACTAAGCCCAAATAGGGGCATCCTAGATTTTTAAACCTAATTGTAAGTAAGGATTGTGGGTAAAATTGTTAGATTGATTATAATCAACACTGACAAGAGTCAAGTGGGGCTTAGGGCAATTAAAATTACAACAAAATCGCATCCTTGCTACTCCACAATAATTAATTCATTTGGCTAGGAAAAGCTGATATGATCCACCTACTGTTTCTGTCTTTTAAAATTAGAAGATAAAAATGACTAGATTTGTGTGTGTATAAGGCTTTTCATAAAATTTTAATGCTCAGATTGCAAAAAGTCAATCATGTCGTGATAAGCACCATATTGATTCAAATAATTTATACCTTTGCCCAGAGTATGTGTGGGTCCAGTACTTGAACGCAGTTGATTAAATTTTTAAACCTTCTTATCGATTCTACTATTTTCTCCTCAATGAGACTTTGACATGTGATGATATATGAGTCATTGTTTTCTATCGCATGTGCACTAATTGAAGAAAGTGACTGGCTCTAATAAGTGGTGAATCTGTGTAGAAAAAGGAAACAGACAAAAACACTGTACATGCCAAATTGTCACATTAAATGAATGAAATAAAGAATGAACCAGCAACTGTGAAAATATTGGAGGTAGGTCCAAAATGACATGTCTTGTGAAAGTGAGAAAATTGACAATATTTTCAATTACTTTTCACAGCAAGAGTCCTTCAGCAAATCTGTATCGTAGGCTAGGTTTGATGTTCTTGCTGTTATATAATGCATTGCTTCAGAAAACATTAGGATCTGGTCCTTTTTAAACAGTTATATAAAGATATGTGTTGGTTTTCTGAAGCAGTTTACTACTATCATTATGTAATATTCCCCAATGAAGTCTTAGCTGCATTCATCAATGAAGTCTCATAAACTTCATCACCATCACATTTCTATACATAACTACAATAAAAAAAAGTCAGCAACTAATTTTCATCACCATCACATTTCTATACATAACTACAAAAAAAAAAATCAGCAACTAATTACAATTTTCTTTTCTTTTTTTTTAAGTGCATTACTTCTTCCATGATAGAGAGAGAGGGAGGAGAGAAAGAGTGAGAGATGAAGAGACAATGAGACAGAACAAACTCTCAATGCCACGATCCACCTCCAGCTACAGCTGACGCTGAGCAATGGGAGTATAGGTGCAGAGCACTCTCGGGAAGATCTCAGGTCAGTAACTCAGAACCTTTACAGATGGGTCAGCCTTGCCAAAGGTCACATCCTCCCACCATGCCACCATCTGGTCTCTTTTCAACTTTCATAGATGTCCCATAACAATGAATTTGGGGAGTCTTAAAATTAGTACACAAATAAAAAGGAGTTATTTTCTCCTGTCAAAATATAACTTTTATGTTTAAGCCAGTCTGACAATTCTTTGATAAAAAGAGCTAATGGCAAGAGCAGCAGATGGCATGATGGTTATGTCTCTAGAGTACCATGTGGCTGACAGTGTTCAAGTCCTAGACCTGGAGACTTGAAACTCATGCCAAGAGCATGTGTATGTGTGGCCCAAATTACAAGAGGCAAATGAAGGAGAAGGGACTGCAACATGGCCATCCTCCTTGGGGGGCAATTTCTCACTTTCAGTCTCTCTCTGTTCTCAGGCAAGAGCACATGCCCTATTAAAAAAAAAAAAAAAAAAAAAAAAGGAGAGAGAGAGAGAAAGAGAGAGGGAAAGGGGAAAGAGAGCAAATGGTACAGACGGTGCATAATTAGGCTGAAATGTAAGTATTCTGGCTTGAGCATTGTTCTTCAAATACCAATTGAATAGATCTCTCTGTGTCTGATTTAGAAGTATTAGGGGCCTTCAAAAAGTTCAAGGAAAACTTATTAAAATAGATTTATTTTGGAAAAAAAATTGAAATCCATGTAGATTTTTCATAATATGCATCTTCTACTAACTATCTGTCTCTTACTAAATGTCATCAGTCTTATGAAATTGTAGGTATAGACAGAGGACATTCGTGCTGCATGTGCCAGCTGAGAGTTATAAGTAAATATTGTGTACCAAGAGTTTACTGAGGGATCCCTGGAGTGTCAAACATATTATTTCCTGTTTTCAAGGTAAAGCTACAACTCTCTTTGGGCTAGTCAGTGTTATTATGTTTACTAAGCAGTAAATGATCCCTTCAAGAAAATTATAAATAAGGGCTAACCCATGACCTGGTGATCAAGGTGACTGGATCCCACATGGTTGACCACGTGGTTTAATTCCTGAATCTGGAGGCTTGAAAAACACACCAAGTACATGTATGTGCATGACCAAATTCCCAAAAGGAGGGGGAAATGAAGGAAAAGGGGTTGCAGGTTAGTATCAACATTACATATTGAAAAGATTTTTCTTTATGGATTTTACTGAAGAGTGAAAACTAATAGTTTAATGGCAAACTTTTGTGATTTTAAGAGACTTTTGCTACAGGGTGCATGTGCTCACTGGAGAGACAGAGAGACAGAATGCAAGGATCACTACCAGGGAGGATGGCCATGCCACAAACTCTTCTTCATTCTCTTCTTGGGATTTTGGCCATGAACACATATGTGCCTGGTGTGAGTTTCAAGTCCCCATAGTAGGCCAGGTGGGAGTCCAGCGATGCTGGTCCCCAACATTTTAATTAAAGATTTTTAAAGAAAGGATCTCTTACTTTCTTAAAAGGAAGTGAAGTATTACTTAAAGTTTAACCAATCGGGAACCAGCAGTTAGCGTAATGGCTATGTTGCTGGACTCCCACATAGTCCACCGCAGTTTGTGTCCCGGACCCGGTGGCTTAAAACTCATGCTGGGCACGTGTG
Organism: Tupaia belangeri chinensis; assembly: GCF_000334495.1. Taxonomy (NCBI): domain Eukaryota; kingdom Metazoa; phylum Chordata; class Mammalia; order Scandentia; family Tupaiidae; genus Tupaia; species Tupaia belangeri. Next base: position 2,125,224 of record NW_006159523.1, on the reverse strand, counting down.
CATGCATGCCCAAGATCCCAAGAGGAGAATGGAGGAGAAGGGATTGCAGCGTGACCACCCCCCTGGGGGGTGATTTCTCGTTTTCTGTCTCTCTGTCTCTCTGTCTCTCCCTGTCTGTCTGGCAAGCGTACCCACCCCATAGCGAAAATCTCTCCAAGAAAAAGTTTAACCAATCAAGAATAGCTGAGGGGTTCCAAAACATGAATTCCTGGTATCCATGTCTTATTTTCTTTGGTATGCATTGTAACAAATACTTACCAAACACTATTGGGATATAATATGACTATTCCAATAGTTCTAAGTATAGAAAAACTCTACTACATTTATGTAGGCTTGTATTTATGGTATTGAGAGACTATAGACATTAGACAGATAGTTTAGAAAAAAAAGAATATAGAATATAGAATATAACAGTAGCTATTGCAAGGTAATACTCAGGCAGAAGGGCTTAGAACAATTGATTATATGGATCTGTATTTCTTGTAATGATTGCTCTACCTGTTGGAGCTCTTCGAAGGGCATATATGGGCATCCTAGTATTTGTTTTATAAGGCACAACAGCACATTAAAAGTAAATCATTTATAAGTTAATGTAGATGTTTGATGTTAGTTGATATGACAGTTGAGATAATGTAATTTCCACCTCAAAGCTTTTTATACAAACTATTTCCTCAGAAAACTCAAATGCCCTTGATTTCTCAGGACAGTTGTAGAACTGGTATTTTTAATTATTGTACAAGCTACAGGTGATTTTCTCTTCCACGTTCATCTGCAGTGTGTTGATAGATGTCAGTTCACAAGTACCTCAGAGTTTGGAGTGAAGTCAGTCTCCATTTCACGTTTGCATTTGAATTTAGGTCTGTCACAAGTGATAAAGAGTGATGAATGTGACATTGTCATGTTGAAAGATCATTAAATGTCACTCTGTGTCCTGGCAGCAAAATGGCTGGCAGAAAGTCAATGATGCAAACTCAGTGTGGAGCATGGAGCCGAGATGGATCTAAGGCAGCACAGAGTCAAGCAAGCTGGGAGCAATCAATCAATCATTTTATTCAAAGGAGGAGTGACATGAGACTTGATGGCAATGCTGTGAGTACCCATGGTGTTGGACACCCAGCTCATAAGTGTTTTGATTTACGCTAACAATCATCTAGTCAGTAGCAGCTCGAAGAGTAGGCCAGGAAAACTACATATTTGATCAGTTTCTTTGACTATCTCCTTGACACAAGGTGTTCTTTATGCACCTTAAGGCTTTCACAGTCTTAAACAGCTTTCGAGCTTCCGAGCCTGGATGGCCTAAAGTGACTCAGGGTATAGTCAACCTATTAGAAGTGCGACTTATACACCCTGAAAACGAAGTACTAAATCTCAATGGCAATGCCGTTTTAATCTTCACTAGCTTCTCTACAATTTGCATATCATTTATTTAGCTTTCCACTTTACCTGCTGTTCTTTCATTTCTATGAATTGATTCCCTAAAGTTCCTAAATCTAAACTGTATTTAACATATTGTGGAAATGCTTACTAAATATTAATATTTATTTTCAGAAAGCTTTTAAAGCCATCACACAAAATATGGATCCCTTTTTGTATGTTTATCAAGTAATTTACTCCATTTGTGTTTTAAATGTAAGCTAGAAAATGAAAAAAATTGCTGTCGACTACTACCAGGTACCCTTTAGATTGATAAATCTGTTTAATCTAGTTCACTTCCATTTAATGAAAATAGAGTGTAAAAAATACACCAAGTGAGAAGGGAAGCAGCAGGGATGATGACAGCAGAAGGTTGCATTAGTGAGCATTTTCTGTATTTATGTATTGGACTCAGGGTGTTTTAGTATGAGTTATGAATTTGTCAATATAAGTGCACTGAGGATAATACCTATTTCAACTCATAACCACATTTAAAATTCTTTACTGGACTGTACACATACTGGATATTCTAAAGTGAATTTTGATAGCTATTTTTTGAAATTGGAATTAGAAACATTTTTGTCCTCAAATTCATGTCAATGAGATTCAGAGAATTTGACAGCATTAATTCAGCAATGTCTGGGGTTATGTAATCATCCAATCTCTTGCAGAATTATGATTAACGATGGAAATAACTGAAAGGATATCTCAGCTTATTGTCATTAGCAATTAAAATTATCTGATCAACTTCCCATATTCTAACTTCATGAGCAGCAAGTGCTATTTTGACTAATTTTGAGGTAGAAAGTACATTATCTCAACTGTCATATCAACTAACATCAACACTTAGATTCTCGTGTAGATTTCCCTAC
>NW_006159523.1:2087808-2122908 GCF_000334495.1 Tupaia belangeri chinensis | reverse complement strand
TGGGTGACATGTTTTGCCCAGGCTTTATAGCAATTCTTTATTTCTTTGCTAATGAATAAATTATATCTAGGTCACTTTTTTTTTTTTGAGAGGTTTTTGCTATAGGGCAGGTGTGCTTGCCAGAGAGACAGGGAGAGACAGAGAGACAGAAAGCAAGACATCCCCCCCGGGGGGGATGGCCACACCGTAATCCCTTTTCCTCCATTCTCCTCTCAGGAACTTGGGCACGCACGCACACGCGCCCGACGTGAGTTTAAGCCACCAGGTCTAGGATTTGAACCACGGTCAACTACATGGGAGTTCAGTGACATAGCCATTACGCTAACTGCTGGTCCCTGGATTACTTTTAAATCAATATTTTAGCCTAATCTATTTTTAAAAACAATTATCCACATATCCTGTATATTGTCATTAGTGTCTACCTGTATCTGAACCTAGGATTCCCTTTCTTCACCTCCATTGTTGGCTATGTCTCTCTTCTCACCAAACACCAGAGCCTCTTTCTGTGTCCTGTGTCTATCACTGCAAAGGTATCTGTCTTTCCTTGCATTTTTCCTTCTTTTGCCTGGGTCATTTTCTGGTTTTATTATTTTTTAAATAAACAACAAAATTTTCATCTGCTCTTTATCTCTTCTACCAAGTGTACCTTCCTTCTGTTATTTTTCAAAGTGAAAGTTCTCAATTTATCTTGCTCTTCATCTTTTTGCCTTTCGTTTATTACTATTTTGAAATAGGGGCTGGCAGGTGGTGTGGCAGTTGAGGTGATGGACTCCCACATGGCTGAATAGGTTTGAGCCCCGATCTGGTAGCTTTCTTTCTCACGTTTCCTCTCTCTCTCTCTGGTTAATTTTTTTTTAAAGTAAAAGTAATATAAATAAAATTAAATAAATATATTTTTTTCTTTTTTTGGAGAGGTTTTTGCTATAGGGAACGTGCACTGCCAGAGAGACAGAGAGATAGAAAGCGAGAAATCCCTTCTCTTTCATTCTCCCCTTGGGATCTCACACACGCGCCCGGCGTGAGTTTAAGCCACTGGGTCTGGGACTCGAACCACAGTCACCTATATGGGAGTTCAGCGACATAGCCATTATGCTAACTGCCGGTCCCTAAATAAATAATTATTTTAAAAATTTGAAACATAGTATATATTCTGATGTATCTAGGAGCATATGACCAGTCAAGAGAAGAAAAAACTTGTGTTCTCAAGCACTGGTTGAGTCAGTAACCAGTACTTTAGCAGCCCCTTCGTGTGTTTTCCTCTCACACTTGTTCTCTCTTCTAAAAGTAACCACTATTCCAAGTTGTATCTCAATCATTATATAATTAAATAATATATTATTCAGTTTTCTTAGGTTTCAAAATAAATACGAATAAAATCAAACTACTTGTAATCTATGGTTCTTATCACTTAACACTATGTTACATGTTATGAGATTCACCCATGATAATGTCTTTAGCTATAATTGGTAATTCTTTAATTGTCTGAATACATCTCTGTATGAACATAGCATAATTATTCTACCTATTAGCCTGCTGATGGAAGAAGCAACGCAAGAAATTTCAAATTGTTTGTACCCCTCCCTTTGAGAGCTAAGACTGACATCCCTCCTCTTCATGCAGAGTAGGTTTCTGTATGCTTTGGCAAATAGAGTATGGCCGAATAGGGCTCTATTTTTCCCAGGGTAGAAAATAGGAAACCATAGCACTTCCATGCTATTCACTGGAACACTTGCTCTTAGTGCTATGAGATGCTATTTTAAAAGTCCAGTTACCCTAAGGCTATGATGTTGGAAGTGAAGAATATAGACCTTCTGGTCAACAGTCCCAAGTGAGATTAGCCTTCCAGTAATTTCTATCAAGGAATGAAACATGTAAGCGAATCCATCTCAGGCCATGCATACTAACCTTCTCACCAGCCGAATACTCCCAAATGACCTTTGATAATGCTTCATAGAACAAAAAGGTCATTTAACCATATTCTATTACAATTTCTTATTCTCATATCACAGTGTTATCAAGATGATTATTGTTTTAAGTCACTAAATTTCAGGGTAATTTGTTTTGTAATACATAAATAAATGAAATAGAATTTTGCATATGAAAATGGGATGATCCTATAACAAAAATCTAAAACATATGGCATTTGCTATGGAATTAGGTGAAGGTCAGGATCAAAAGGCCTCTCTTGGTGTAGTACATAATAAAGTGAGAAAAGAAAACCAACTCATATAATAGTACGGCAATGATGGCTTTTATGTGTAGTAGTGGAATCCCACAGTAATGAGGAAAATAAGAAAGGTCCAAGTACATTTAATCATCTAGTTAAAGAGAATGTGGTACTAAATGCCGAAGTTGTAACACTTGTTTTCTTGTACTTACAAGGATGGATAAATAAGTCAGCTTTAATGTTTAAATAGAATTTGGGTAAAATGGTAAAATGGAAAGGATAACTTTTCCAGCCAGAAAATGGTTCTCAAGAAAGAGAAAAATTTCCAGGGAAAAAAATAAAGTCCAGGTTAATGTCATGTTGTTATCGCAGTGAAAAGATGAAGTCAACCTTGTGACTGTAAACACCTTTTTAAGACCTTAGAAAGAGTTAAACTGATGCTTCATAGATCATTCCAAATAGTCAAAGACCTTAAAAAGTCTTAAGATATGCCCCTGAAGACTCTGTTAAATGAAAGGGTTTTGAGAAACCTAAGGGCATTTTCCCACTGAAGCCTTATAAAGCACCATGCAGAGAAAAGCTTGTCTTAAAGAGATTTGTGTCTGTGTGCTTTGTCTAGTGGAACGGGCTATACCTGGATGCAGCAAACCCATGCATTTTACATGGGTTATATCAGGGTGGGTTGACAGGGATGGAGACAGTATTTACTCTCCCAAACTTGGATGGGTAGAAACAAGGTTAAGAAAACCATTCAACTAAAAACACAGACTCTTTCTTATATTCTGCTTTCAGGAAGAATGACTCAGAACACAGGGTCAAGAGCTCATGAGGTTAAGTCAAGAGCTGTGGACATTTATTCCCAAGAAGTAGGCCCGAGCGCAGTTCAAGGATCCAGCAATACGTGCTTGACTGGTTTTCAGGACTTCGATAAATCATGACCAGTGTGTGTCCCTATTTCTCCTACTTTTGAAAGCGATTCTCTATTGAGGTTATGTTGTGTGCTTTACACCCTTGTGTTAGTTATGACTGTGCGTGTTAGATCACTTCTCTCTTTAGTTCAGAGGTTTTCAGGTCTGTGTCACTGAATGTGCGGACCCTTGCCTGAACCTAAATTTGATTTGGACAAAGATATTCTAAACTTCATGTCTTACTCTTTTGCCATAATGACATGTGGATTTTATTTTATTTTTTTTTCTGGATGGTGTCTGTGCTCACCAGAGAGAAAGACAAAGAGATAAAAAGAGAGCAAAAACATGAAAAAGCACTCCCCAAGGGATATGGCTACTCCAAAATCCCTTCTCTATCTCTCCTTTCAGGACTTTCGGCACACACACACACACACACACACACACACACACACACATGCCAATGTGTTTTCCAAGCTGCTGGATTTGGGACTTGAGCAACCCAATAAACCATGAGAGATCCATCAGCCTTAACCATCACACCACCAGTGGGCCCAAAATGTGACTTTTTAAAGTGTTTTGGCTTGAGTGATTTCATTTTGCATTTGGGAACATGTAAAAGCTATGGCCAGAGATGTGCTTTGGTTTATATATGTGCATAGTAATATGGTCACATATTTTTTTGAGAGAGATTTTTGCTATAGGGCACATGCGCTCGCCAGACAGACAGAGAGAGACAGAGAGACAGAAAGCAGGAAATCACCCCCCAGGGGGGATGGTCACGCCGCAATCCCTTCTCCTCCATTCTCCTCTCGGGATCTTGGGCACGCACGCACACGTGTACAGCGTGAGTTTAAGCCACCGGGTCCGGGACTCGAACCGCGGTCGACTACGTGGGAGTCCAGCAACATAGCCATTACGCTTACTGCTGGTCCCAATATGGTCACATATTTTTAATATTCTTCACATCAAGATGTGTGATCTGTATTCCCTGCCCTTGCATCTGAGTGTGTATGTGACAAGTTTCCATCTTCAAAGTTGACAGAAATAGTTTCAAAGTTATTAATAGATCATACGAAGTCATGTAGCTTCTACTTTCTCCACCCCAATAGTTTCCCTTAGAGCTCTTATCCCTGTGGGAGAAGTCTGGCCAACTTGAGGCTTTCATGCCACAAAGACGTCATGCAGGTGCTCTCTCCAATGCAGGTGAGCCCAGCCTCCACCTAACCCCATACATAGATGATGACATAGACCTTACGATCTTTTGTTATATGAATTATAAGTAAGCTTATTCCGTGTCCTATGAACCACCAAACTAATCTCTGCTTGAATTCCTTACCACAAAATAATGAGATTTAACACAGTGGCTATTGTTTTCAGCCACTGAGTTTTGGAAGAGTATGTTACATAGCAATTGATACCTAGAGAAACAGGCATTTAAATTATTCTAAGTTTTTGGATACAAATTGGTGAATATTCTTGCATAGGACCAGACATATTTGTATACTAGTTCTTTAACCTCTTGGCTTTGTAATGCCTCATGTTTTATTGTGTCTTTATAATCTTTGCATAGACTGTATTTCTCATAGTTTTAAGTACATCTCCAGGCTTTAACAAAACACAAACCCTCAATATTTAACTTCCCTCCAAACTAAAGACATGTTTTCCATATTTGACCTTAATACTTGGGTGTTTTTGTGCAATGCACTAATTAATATGTTGAGGGTGGAGCCACTGATTCCTGTCTGTCCACCCATCAAACAAGCAGGCAAGCAAACATCCCACCATTGTGCTCCTCTCCAGTGTTTCTCCAGTTCTAGTAAATATCACTTCTGTGCATTTATGCAGAAACCTGGTCATTTTCATTGAGTATTCAGTTTCCTTCTTCTATACTGTTCCATCCCTTACCCTCCATAAACACCACTAGGCCATCAAATTATTTATTTCTCTCACCTATGTCTAACTATCAAACCTGTGATATTTAATCATTCTTTCTCCTCTAACCATTGATCATACTCTATCACATTCTTTTTAATCTTCTTTTTAAAAAGTTCTCTTTCTTGAATCATGAAAGTGCACATATGAGAGAAAGTCATGAAGGAGAGAGAGAAAGGGGAGCTTCCTCCACCAGATGAAGCTGCATCTCATTGCCCTCCAGCCTGTCCTGTCCTGGACACTTGCATTCGTACCCTGAATCTTCAAGGCTAACCCAGCTGAGAACCCAATCATGGGCATATGGAGATGCCTCTCCTGAGTAGTGCACCATGCCTTGCCATGGAGCCAGGCCTCTCTTTACCTTCTTAATAGAAGTTATAAATATATGAAGTGTTATTATCTAGTTAGGCACTTATTTATGTGTTTATTACTGTTTCTGCCTAATAGAATATCATTTGTTCAAGGGTAAATGTTTCTTTTTTTCCTGTAAAAATGATAAACCCAGGGTCCAGCAGGTGGCATGGTGGTTAAGACACTGGACTCCCACATGACAGACTGCTTTTCAAGTCCTGAACCTGGCAACTTGAACATCATGCCGGGTGTGTGTATGTGCATTCCCAAAATTTCAAGAGGAGAATCGAGGAAAAGGGATTGTTGTATAGTCATCCCCCATGAAAGGTGATTTTTCACTTTCCCTTTCACTGTTTCTCTCTGTTTCTATCTGGTGAACTCTCACACCTTACAACAAAAAACTTGAAAAAAAAACAGTATTAAACAAAAATAAAGGCAAAAATATCCTGATTTCTGAAGGTGCTATATAAAAAAATACTGAATAAGTGAACTTTCAGTACTATCACTTATTGCATCATGTACAAATCACTTCAGTACCTTTTTTTTAAGAGAGATTTTTTTTCTATAGGGTATGTGTGCTTACTGGAGAGACAGAGATAGAGTGAGAGAAAATGAGAAATCACCCCCTGGCCACACCACAATTCCTTCTCCATTATCCTCTCAGGATTTGGGGCACACATGCATACCTGCCCAGTGTGAGTTTCAAGCCACCAATCTGGGATTCAACCACAGGTGGCCACGTGGGAGTCCAGTGCCTTAACCACGATGCCACTTGCTGGCCTACACTTTAGTACCTTTTAACTGGTGTCCTCACTGTCACATTGCCTTCCTTCAGGTCACCATTACACTTTGCCTGTGCAACTTCTGTTCTATCGCCAAGTTTCCCCCCTCTGCCTACTTTTTCTCTTGAAATTAATTTTTCTAAAATTGTTTATAGACCAAACCTTAAATAAAACAATTTCTACGCTTCTGCTAGTGGATTTTGACAAATGTCCACGTTTCTAATCATTATTATTACTTTTCTTTTTTTGGAGAGGTTTTTGCTATAGGGCACGTGTGCTTGACAGAAAGACAGAAAGACAGAGAGACAAAAAGCAAGAAATCGTCCCATAGGGAGATGGCCACAACGCAATCCCTTCTCCTCCGTTTTCCCTTTGGGATCTTGAGCACGCATGCACACGTGCCCAGCGTGAGTTTAAGCCATCAGGTCCAGGACTCGAACCGCAGTCAACTACCTGGGAGTCCAGCGACATAGCCACTACACTAACTGCTGGTCTCTCTGACCATTATTTAAAGAGTGTGCTTGTTTTATTCTTTGCACGAACTTTTTCTAAGCGAGTCCTTATTACCGTCAACCCCCCAGCAGCTGAGTGGTCTGTCACATGCTGGGTGTGCAGCACAGTGTCTAGCTTATGAATTAATGCATCAGTCCAGGACTGGTCAGATCAACCAATAAAGGCAAGTTCATGAAAAAAAAAAAGAACCACATCCACATCAGAGATATGGGCAATAGCTTTTTTTCTCTTTAAATACTTAATTGAAATATTAGGATATTAGGTACATATCCAGTTTAGAAAATGTAGGTGATTCCATTCGTGTACTTCTGTTTTTAAGAATTATTTATTTAATTTTTATTTATTCATTCATTTCTATTAATTTTACCAGAGAGAGAGACACAGAGAGGGACAGAGAGAGAGAGAGAGAGAGAGAGAGAGAGAGGGAACGTGACAAGTCACCAGGTCCAGGACTCGAACTGTGCTCAGCCCTGTGGGACTGTCCAGCCCTTTAACTACCATGCCACCTTCTGGCCCCTCATGTACTTCTCAAAGACAGGCTGTAAAGAAGAAAAAAACGCTATATTATAAAGCAATTAATTCAGAGTTTCATATATTGGGTCGTCAGAAATGTCATGATGTATTTTTCTATGCAAAAATGCATTGCGACTTTTCCGATGACCCAATATTTACCTTGAAGAAACAGGTCTCTATTTCCTACAAGTGAAGTAGAAATAGAAACAGATGCCACAGAGGCTTCACTGTCGAGAAAACTTGGATGCACTTTTAAGGGAGCTGAGTCTAGGATTAAACACCTCCTTGCAATCGCTGACCTTCTGCTCTAGCTAGATTGTTATTTCGTATTGTTTTCTCACATTCAGTCAAGGTAAGTTTCATCAGTTTTTTTACTGCCTCAGTAATTAAAGATCTACAAACTAATTAAAATAATGCACAGAGCCATAAAACATTTCAACATTTTTTCTACGTAACAATTTTTATTTTATTATTCCCAACTTTTTTGTTCCGTTTTATGGTCTATGTTAGATGCTCACAGTCCAAAATGTTACATAATTATGAAAATTTCAAAATACATAGTCATATAGGTATATGTTTATTCAGCAAGTAATTGTTAAGTCTTTAATGCGTGTCTAGCATGAGTCACATGAGGGCCAGGCACAGACACCTTCTCTAACATGGGGGTTACAGAAGGTCTGTGATACAAACACCACTAAGTTAACATGCATACTTCTGCATACTATGGTTAGACCGTAGGAAGAAAAACTACAGGTGGCTGTAATTATGTGGCAACCACCAAGTCTGGCAGAAGCAGTTAAGTCTTCCACAAGTAAAGAGCATTTTTTTGGGTCAAGCAGTTAGCGTAATGGCTATGTCGCTGGACTCCCATGTAGTTGACCGTAGTTTGAGTCCCGGACCCGGTGACTTAAACTCACGCTGGGCACGTGTGCTTGCGTGCCCAAGATCCTGAGAGGAGAATGGAGGAGAAAAGATTGCAGCGTGGCCATCCCCTCTGGGGGGTGATTTCTCGCTTTCTGTCTCTCTTCTTTCTCTGTCCATCTGGTGAGCGCACGCGCCCTATAGCAAAAACCTCTCCAAAAAATAAAAAAAGAGCACTTTTCTTTTTTTAAAAAAAATCATTTTGTGTATTTAATTTTATTTGTTTTATTATTATTATTTTCTAATTTGACCACAGAGAGAGAGAAAAATGAAAAGTGAGAAGGCAAGCCATCGGGTTCAGGACTTGAATCACGGTCGGTCATGTGGGAAGCCCAGAGCCTCAACCACCAGGCCACCTGCCAGCCCCAGAGTAAAAAGTGTTTAATTGAAGGTCTGGGAAATGACCCTGCATTAAGCAGTAAAGGAAGAAGTGGAAGCAGAAGGAAAATCCTGCAGGAAGTAGATTGTGTTTACCATGTAAAACACTTCCTGCGGTGGTGCAGATGTCTTTAAGTTCTTATATCTTGGAAAATCTCTTCAGATAAGTTTCATGTGATATATTATCCTCTGTTTGATTATTTATTTATTTATTTTTGTCTTTACTTATTTATTTATTTATTATTATTATTATTTATTTATTTATTTATTTTTGCCATAGAGCACATGTCTTGTTCCAGAAGGAGAGACAGAAGAAAGGAAAGTGAGAAATCACACCCCCAGTGGTGATGGGCATGCCACAGTTCCTTCTCTTCCATTCTTCTTTCAGGATTTTGGGCATGCATGCACACACACCTGGCATGATTTTCAACCCACCAGTTTGGCCATGTTGGAGTCTAGCACCTTAACCATCACACCACCTGTTGCCCACTTTAGGCAGGACGATTTGCTTCCATGTGTCTTTGCAGAATATCACACATTTTTTGAGAGCACAGGTGTTAAAGTGAATCATGCTGTCTTCTCTGACACTTGATTTTCATAAGGTTTTGGTTTTAATTTCTAAGGAAGACTTTTAGGAAATTATCATTTTATTTCTACAAATTTTTAAGTGAAGATTATAACTCTGCCCCATGATGACTGACTACATTAATCACCTGTGTCCTTCTTTCTTTCCTGTCAGATACATAGTTCATCACCCCAGTAGCTAATATATTGTTCACTAAGAACATTAAGGGTTTCCATCAGTAGAGCAGTGTACTGGTGGTAGAAACCATACATAAATAATGTAAAAGAAAATTCAGAAAAGAAACTGCTTGTTCAGCTTTACCCTTTCTTAGTCTAATGAAAAATGTCAGATGTCATCACGTGCACTTCAAATTTATGTTATGCCACTCCGTCCCCATCAAAGTGTTTGCCAAGGACTTGCCACACTCCCAGCATCCACCTTACCCTCTTCAGTAACATCATCTCTTCCCTCGTTTCCCTCTTTGTTCATCTGCATTATTTTAATGTTCCTGATTATCTGGTAGGGCTTAATTTTCAAAATGGCTTTTGTTAATTCTTCATTATTACAGAAATGATAAAATCTGAATATGCCATGAACTGAGAGTATCATTACATCCGTGACGCTTTGTTCTGGTTTAATGAGCACAGTGTGTTTTCGTCTGCACCAAATAATTACCTGAAGGAACCACAGTAGACAGCTAGAACATCGCTTTGCCTGCTCATTTCCAATTTTACTTTCTTTTCTATTTTTTTTCTGACTCATCTATTGAATGATAGGTTGTTTTTTTTTTTTTAAATGACATATGGTTCACATATGAAAGTTATGAGAGGCAGATGGAATTTGAAAAAAGATTGTATGCTTCAAGGGTGGGTATAAATAAATTGAGCTCTTGATTCTACCTGTTATTCCGTATCTTTAGAGGTGCCACAATTTATCTCCTATTTTCTAATCTGCTACTTTGCCGTTTTTAAATGATTCTTGCTTGTAACTTCCTAGCTTCTGTTCTGCCAGGATCTTGAATTTATGACTACGTTGTTAGTAAAGTGCTCTATTCAGGTCGTGGCAGCATTCCCTTTTTTTCAAAGAGCCTCCTTGACCTCTCTAACATAATAATTCAAAAGCTATTAAGCTATTAATAGCTTTTATTTTTATTATACATGTGTTGAAATTGTTTTTAAAATGTTAGTAATTAGACATTAGACTTGACCATTCTTTTAAATCACATCTTTCCTCTTCCTTTATTCCTTCCTTCTTTATACCTGTGTGTTTTCACTCATGACTTTTTTTTTTTTGGAGAGGTTTTTGCTATAGGCCTCATGTGCTCACCAGAAAGACAGAGAGAGACAGAGAAACAGAAAGCTGAGAAATCACCTCCCAGGGGGGATGACCATGCCACAATTCCTTCTCTTCCATTCTCCTCTCGGGATCTTGGGCACGCACACACACGCGCCCGACGTGAGTTTAAGCCACAGGGTCTGGGACTCTAACTTTGACCAACTACATGGGAGTCCAACGACATAGCCATTATGCCAACTGCTGGTCCCCACTCATGACATATTAACAAGTGATTGTTGAGTGAATACTTTTTGCCAGGCACTTATTCTAATTTCTAAGTATGTAGAGAGAAAATCTATATACCATTAAGTAGTGTATATATCAATGAAGAAGCTTGCATAAATGAATAAATGAAGCAGAAATATTATGTATATAATATATATATAGATCATACACACACACACAGACACACACATACAAACATAAGACTAAGAGATAAAAAAAATGATTAAGTGTCTTTATGTTAAATAAGATATGGGAAGGATAATCCAGATAGAAACTGAAATACATTCAAAAGCAAAATGGTATTTTGATATTTGTGGCTATGTTAGCACACTATGTAAGGAGAGGAAGCCCAAATGTAAGGTGACTTGCATGTCAGAGACACTTTTTTTGTGTCTGGAAGCTCGTATTTTAATTTCTGCAATGGAAGAGTGTTTGAAGAATATTACTTGGAGGCATAGGGAGGCAAGATTTGGATTATAAACATAAAATGTTATTTATCCCTTATTAAAAATTCTAGGAAAGTCTAAAGTTGTCCACTTTGTTCACTTTCTTAACATTGATGCCATTGAATAGATAGTCCTGCTACATGCAGGTATTTATTTTGGTAAAATTTTATTCTGAGACACTGGCTTTAAGGTCACTATTACTATTCCATAATTTTCAACTTAGTTCTATACTTAAAATGAAAACCCATTTGACCCTTTTCTTGAAGTTTTTCGTAATATGTTTCAACGTTCAATCTCTCGCTCATTTGGCTCTTCCCTCCCTCCTCTGGTTCTATACCTCACCAAGACATGCTAAGTTTTAGAAACTGATAGATACCAGTTCTCCACCTATCTTCATTTCCCTTTCAAGGACATCATGAATTTTCAGCCTTTTGGAATCAGTTGAGTTTCCATTGGTTTTGCTCTTTTAGAAAACCTGCCAGGTCCATCTGTCTTAGTGGGAATGTGTGTGCTTCCTTATTTCTTTCACGAGACTGAGAGACAAAGAGAAAGAGGAAGGCAAATGCCTTTAAAAGGCTCCCATGCCACAGTTTCTCACTGTCTCCAGCCAGGATCCTGAGCACATGCTTCTGGCATGTACAAGTTGACCAGGGAATCAAACCAATGATCTTTCATATGATCTGGCATTGTCTCAGCAATGTATTGCCACAGCGTAACTGAACTGGCCCTTGCTTTATTTCTTTACAGCAGTTTTGACGATCTCGGGGAGATAGCAGAAGCTAATATTATTTCAATGGTCCTGGAGGTGAAAATCATATAGCATTAAATACATTTGTTTAAACAAGAATGTTATATGTAGGGGTGATGAAGAGTCAGCAGTCTTCTTCAAATATTTTATGCAGACACAAGTTATTATGAAACTAGGACTTAGAGATTTAAATGTTTTGACCTCAAATATTTTAATTGCTTATAAAAGTGTCTCGCATACAACCAGAGTCATTTTTTAATCATCAAAGGACTTGTATGCTCACCAGAGAGAGACAGAGACAGAGGGAGATAGCACCCCTACACATACACTCAAAGGAGCATGGTCATAGCACAATCCCTTCTCCATTTTTCCATTATATTGAGATTTGGGGCATGCACAAATACCTGATATGTTTTTCAAGCCACCAGAGACTAGATTTGAATCATGATCAACCATGTGGAATTCAGTTCCCTTAACCATTAGGACATAGGCTGGGCCCAAAAAGACTTAAACTGTAGAAACTTTGACAAACAAGTAAAACATCTTTAAAGAGATTTTTTTAAAAATTACATGAAACCCCACAATTAAATGGAGATAAAAAATGTGAAAATTTTAAAACGAAATGAAAGACCAGCAGGTGGTATGGTGGTTAAGGATGCTGGACTCCCACATGGATGACTATGGTTCGGGTCCCAGGCCTGGTGGCTTTCTTTCTTGCTTTCTCTATCTCTCTCTCTCTCTCTCTGTCCCTCTCTGGTCAAATTAAAGTAAGTAAATAAATAAATAAAATAAAATAAAATAATTATTTAAAAAATGAATAAATACACATTAAAAACATCAATAGGCATTCTGTAAATGTATCACAATTAATTTTTGGTAGATAGGTAGGTAAACAAGTACATAGATACTTCATTTGAAATGAATGAACAGATGTTTATATAAAAATGAATAGCTATAAATCCACATGTCTATGAAATGTGATACTGATGTCGAAGCTTTTGTGTTACTGAATTCAAGAAAATTAACAGATACAATCCAACGGTTCGACTCCTGGATATCTACCCAAATGATAGGAGACCACTCAGTCAGAAAAGTGCTTGCTCTTCTACGTTTCTTGCAGCATTATTCACAATTGCTAAGACACAGAACCAATCCAAATATCCACGAACAGAATAATGGATTGGGAAAATGTGGTATGTATGTTCTATGGAATATTACTCAACCATAAAAAAGAATCAACACGACTTAGTATTTGTTAGAAAGTGGATGAATATGGAAGATTTATTACTAAGTGAAGCAAGCCAGGTTTTGAAAAAGAGACACTGTATGTTTCCACTTAACATAAACTGTCTGTCCTTACTCTATGGTTAAAACTGAGAGATTAGAGGGCATAGAAGCATTTAAAATGGTTATTGATTCTGGAGACAATATGGGAAAAGGGTGGGAAAAAGGAGAGACAATAAGGAAAGAAATTAAGGAGGAAAATTAGAGAGGTAAGACATTTATGGGATACAGAAATGTGTTTTTATCTGTTGATGATAATGGGTTTTGTGTCCTCAACTGGACTGGTGTGAAGTGCATTCATGTATGTGGAGAGCGTTGTACCTTGAGGTTTTCCCACATAGCGTTGATTTTATTATTTTTATTACTGACTTACTTTATTCAAAGGAGAAAGTTTTACTTTGTTAGTTCCTGGAAGAACACTTGTCCATGCACTTTCTCTCTCCTTCTCCACAGTCCTCACCCATCTCCATAAAAAACAGTGAGGCAACTCCCCCTCCCCCCAGCTGCATAGTCCCTCCAGACCTTCTCCTTTCACTTCTCCATGGAGAAGATGTGAAAACTGAGTATCAGTCAGCTAGCTTTGTGTCTTTCTTGCAGAATGTAAGCTAGATTGTAACTTTCCATTTGACTCATTGTCCTAATTGAAGACCTCTACACCTAGGTGCTCAACAGTGTATCCAGAACACACATAGTTACTAGTTTGAACTAACTCACCTGTTAATGGTTACTTTTATGAACACTACATTTTAACTAGAAACAAATAAATAAGGTGCTCCTGTATTTTAACTGTTGCAAATTGTTTTTCGTGTGTGAACCAAAAACAAATATAAAACCTTTCCTTTAGTATTATACAAGTAATGAAAATACATTATTATTTATCATGAATATTAAAAATCAAGTATTTTCAATTGATCCTGTTATCTATGTTCTACTTACTACTAATTTAACAATTATACTATTATTTTAATTTTATATTTATTAGTATAGCAAACCCAACTGGACCAGCATAGCATAATTGATTGAAAAAAACAATGTATGAAAATAATAAAGTATTCTTCATAACTTCAGGAGAATGGGCTATCTTTAGCATGCTTTATTAGTAACAGCCTGTGGAGAAAATAGAGAGCTCTTTTTTTCTGTATATCAAAAATATGTCCAGAAGATCCTTTTTGAATTTAAACTCATTTATATGTTCAAGTTATTACACAAAAGAATATTATCTGAATCAATTGATAAATGAATCATTTATAACCCACAATGTGTAATATTAGTGAGTCATCCAATGGTTTGGGTATTAATAGCTCAGAGCAATTTGATGGGAAGAAAAGGTAGCTGCTACTAAATTTTCTCGTCTTCCAGAACATTCAGGGGAACATGCCTTTTCTATGTATACGTATGCCTTTTGTGTTGAGCTTTTTGGTATTGCAGTCACTCCATACCTGTAAAACAGTGAGGTAGAGGAGGCACTTCAAGAGTACTAGATTAATGACAACCTCCCCCCCACCCACATGTTCCTTCATAATAGCAATGTTAACTCTGGCAAAAAAAATAAAAATAAAAAAATAAAGGCTTAAGTGAATTTATTCCAAACTCTAAAACAGAACAACATGAGGGATGTTTAGTCTAGTAAAATAACTGAACTGTGGTGTGGACAGCGAGTTTCAGGGCACTTTGTCATTATCCTGGCCTCTTCCCAGTTTTGTGAGAGCCTTGAAAACCAACAGCCTAACAATTACAGTAGCTCATCAAAATAATAAGGATATGCCCACCTATAACTTCTTGATATAAGTAACCCTTGTCAATAGCTACAGAAAATATAAAAATGCACTTCTCATTAAATATGTTGAAATTAATTTTGTTAGATGAAAAATATGTTGTTGGTGTTAAATAGTATAAGTGCATGTGTTAGGGCTCTTTAGGGAGACAGAACTAATAGGGTACACAGGGCTATATAAGATTGGGCTTATTGGAGCTATCTGCTCATGCACTTCCTGAAAACTGTCATGCCCTGGAAGAGATGTCTGCAAGATGGAGATTTTGGGATGCTGGTAGCATGGCTTAATCCTAGTCCCCAAATCTCTGAGGCAGGGAAGCTGGTAATATAACTCACGATCCAAGACTGAAATCCTGTGTGAGTCCTGGAGTCCAGAGGCGGGCAAGCCTTGCATTCTGCTGTCTCAGCCAATAGACGCAGCCTCACTCACTCTCTCAACAAAGAGATCTCATCCGTAGTTTGACTTCTCCGTTTGTTCTCTCTGGGACCTCTATCGTTCTCTCCTTGGCTTCTTGTTGATTGAACTGTCTATACCATGTTAAGGGGAAATCTTCCCCTCCTATTTACTCATAGGTTAACCTCTTCTGGAAAGGCCCTCACAGACACACCTAGAATAACACTTTGTCAGGTTTCTAGGTATTCTCTAGTTCATTCAAGACGACACCCAAAAGTTACCATCAAGGTGCCAGAAGGAATCTTCAGTCAGCCACGTCTAACTTTGTCCTAAAAACCACCAAATATGTATTGGTGCTTAAAAACACAAGTTGATGCAGTGGTGATTTAAGTCATCCTGTAAGGATGTGCTTATAAAATTAGATGATCGGTTTGTAATTCTCACATACTGCTGACTCAAGCAAAAATACATTATATTTATTATGTTATTCTTTTACTTTTATGAATACACAATAGTTCATTGAATATATTTAAGATGCTGGAAAAGAAGTGATGTTAGCAGACATAAGAGAACAAAATCACAGTTGTTTCTTTGTATAAAGGTGGTATAAATTTTGTACCTTAGACTTGGTACAAAACCCAGGTTCATTTTGAAGAAGAGAACTTTCTTAATCCATGAAACTAGTACTTATATGAGCTCAGCTTCTTATCAGAAAAAGCAATGATTACACAAAAAAATTGACAAATCTACCAAAAATGATATTGACCCTTAGAATCACCATAAGAACAAAGATAAAAAATAAGGTAAGTCAGTTAACGAGATAAGTTAAAAATGGGATAAACAAGTTTGTTGAGGAAATGGTCACGCTACCATCACCCTTGATATTTTAGATACTAGGAAGAATTTTTTTGAATCCACTTCCATATTTGTGTTTAGAAACTTAAATTTATCTGGTTCGACCATAAAATTCAGGCTTTTACCTATGCAGAATGTAAAACGTTATGCAGAAGGAAAAGAGACATGTTCACGGTATAAAGCTACATTGGATCTTAAACTGTTCAGCAGTGCCAAAAGTTGACATGAACACTGAAGTAAAGTTTTAACGTGGCAAGGAGTATATACAGAAGCTGGGATGATTGTTACAGGAAAAATGTAAGATCGAGTGACTAGGGATAGCAATGTGTATCTTTTTCTAAAAATATTGCTTCTGTTTTTCTCAATTGTCATGTGCTCTTTAGAGGGAGAGAGAGAGAGAAAGGACCCCATTCCTTAGTGGATTGTGGTTGCGCTACAAACTTTTTTCTTCCATTTTTCTGTACTGTAAAGATTTGGGGCATGCGCACTCACACCAATGTTCTACAAAATGCCGGGGCCAGGATTCAAACAATGACAGGCCCGGTGTGATGTGTCTTCCTATTCACAGGTCTTAACTGCTATGCTATGGGGCAGCCTAGCAATGTGTATTGTGAAAGCTGAAAATAATTTTTAGAATTTTTTAAAACATTAGTTGCAAGTTTGATTTAAGACAAAAAGTAAAAGCACTTTATTTTTGTCACATAATTTGTATTAGGCAAAATATTTTTTTCACCTATGCCTTTTAATCTTAAAGCTAATTTGTAACTTTTGAATTTATGGTAGGGGTTTTGAATTAATGTGCATAGATAAAATAAAACATCAAGAAAATGTTAAGTGTCGTTACATAAATTCAATTTAAAATAGTTACCTTTGCCTTATAATCTGCTGATACTTATTTAAAGAGGCCCTATTGACTCTGGGGAAGGTATATTCATCCAATGCAGTGAAAATAATTATCATAATAGAAGTATGGTTAATAGTTAAGACCAATACTAGAGTTATATTAATGTGTGTACAAAATATTTCATTAAAGAAAAGTAATATTAATTACAGTAATAACATCTAGTGACATTTTCGGCTATCATTCTTTTAGCTAAGGGAAGATAAATGTGTACACATTTTTCAGAAACAAATGCTATTGTGAATTATAAGTGTGTTAAATTTACAGAGATTCAGGCTCCCCCAGGCCAATGAGAGGAATATTACTATATTTTTCTCTTACTTCTAAAAAAGCAGGTGTTAATTAAAAGTACTGCAGACCTTCATTCTATACTTTGATATTACATAAATTTTCTTCTCTTAATATGTTACTTAATTATGAATGCCATTTAAATTTTCTAAGCTAAATATTAAGAATCTTTTATTCAATGAATTATTAATAATTAATAAAAGTTACAAAAGTGAAAATTACTACTGTAATACTTTAAATTATTAAGTGCAAAAATTTAATTCTTCTTAAATATTCACATTTAAATTGTAAAAATTGTGTTAATTGGCCATCTGAGCGATTGTTTTCCCATCCTGAGTAAACACAGATTTGTACATTATCTAGCAATATTAGGTATAGTTCTCAGTACAACTGTACAGTGCCCATTAATTTGTGAGAATCTGGTGACTCCTTTCCCATATATCAGAAGAGAAATGAGATGAACACATTAAACTATCTTCCTTTTTTGCAGACATCTAATATGTGAGAAGTCCTAAATAAGTAAACTCCCTAAAATTGGCATGTGTAATGCAAACTGTTTGCAATTCTGTTGTCTTGTCTTGAGCTGCTGATAGGTTCATGTACCTACTATTTGAACAGAATCCCAACCTGTTTCCTAAGTTTTAAGTAAAGTTCCTTAGCATTTCTTTGATTAAGGCTAAAACTACTTCTCTTGACATTAAAAAATATATTGAAAAATACCTATTTAAAGACCATAGTAAGCTTTATAGCATCAGCTAGGTGCTACCTTATAGTACAGTCATTCTACTCAGAGATTCACACCTAAAGTCAGACATGTATTTGCAGATATGTATTTATCAGCTGAACTTGCTGTTGAAAGTAATTAGTTATTTAAGAAATTTTGTGAATCAATAAAATGTGGAGGGAAAAAAGAATGGGAAAACAACTGTGTACACCAGAGATAGTGTGGGAGGAGGGTGGGAAATTGCAGAGGGTAAGAAATGGGGAGGGGAATATATACATATATATATGAAAATAGAAATGGAAAATTATTGACGATAACATGTATGATTAAGCCACTATGCAGTATATTCTGAATGGGAAATCAGATTTTGTGTGCTGTGACAATGCTCAGTGAAAAAGTGTAAATTAATTAATTAAAACTTCTTAAAAATGTTTAAAAGAGAACTAGGTTGCATCTTGGCAAGCTATGCATGAACTATGCTTCTTTTACTTGCTTGGTTAAAAAGACTGAAAACAAATATTATTACGCAGATCATTTTAACTGGGGAATACTGAAATATTTTTGAGTGACAAGATGACTATACAGTATCTAGGCATATGAAATAGGATTCTTTCCTAGATGTCATGCCACCTGAATGAATGGTTATTAAGGAGGTGAAACAATGGTCAAGAAAAGAATTAGTAGCGATAGGAGCTGATGCTGTACTATTGCTGTTGATATTTGGCTTCTGAATGTTTTAAATGCAGCCTTCACATGAAACAGACCTACCTCATTCTCTGTAGTTGCACCATAATTTTCTGGATCAGAGCCCCTGTACCTAAACAGGGTAGCAGGGTTATAAAGGAAGCATCAAACTCAAGGGCAAAGGTCTGTAAACTTGCAGTCTCCTTTGCATATGTGAGACCTGAATGCTTTTGGAATAATCACTTAAACAAATTTTATTAGTCATCCTTTTGTGCCATCGTTATACTTAGAGTTATTCACTCTGTATGTACATAAAATTTGTTTATTACTTATAAATAATATAAACAAATATAAATAATTCCTTACGAACATAATATATAATATATATTGAGAACAATATATATATTCATTATATATCAAACAATTTTAAATAATGAAACTGATAGCAGCATTCAGAATAAAAACCTCATAAAAATAAAAAATTGGGAACTGCAACTACATAAAAATGACTTTTTCTTTGAGACGGAGATGGAGGTTTGCAAGCAGTAATAGGCTATTCCGCTCAGGTTCTTCTTTCTCCAAAGGAAGATTATGTGTATGAATCTTTACTGTTCTCAATCGTTTGTGAACTTGAGAAATTCCCAATAAAGCTAAGAATGGATTTTCAATTGGGAAAATTACACAGGAATGGAAGACTTCAAAATTTTATTGACGTTTTATCTCAATTTATGATGTTGAAGGATTATGACAATAATAGCCACTCTTTGTCTATTGTAATAAAATGTATCTTTGTTAGGAATGAGGCAAGACAGAGTCAGTCACATGAAACTATAAAGCAAGGTGAGCATTGATAATATCTTTTTTTAGAGAGAGATTTTTGCTATAGGGTGTATGCAATCACTGGAGACAGAGAGACAGAAGGTGAAAAATCACCCCCTTCCCCCAGAGGGATGGTCATACCACAATTCCTTCTCTTCTGTTCCCTTTATAGGAACATGCCCAGAGTGAGTTCCAAGCCATCACAGTTAGCCATGTGGGACCAGCTATGTAACTGTTACTCCATCTGCTGGTCCCAAGCATTGATAATATATTTTGGTTTCCCAAAGGAACAAAGCCTATATAAATGTAAGTCATTTTATTTTTATTAATAACATTGCTTTTGTTGTAATATTTAGTTGAAACTACCAAAACAAGTACTTAGGAAAGCAGTGATAAATACTTTGCAGAAAATCAGCACAAACTAGGTCAACAAAATTAGGAATTTTCTCTCTTGCCAATTTTTTTGATGACATATTAGTACTAAATTATACAGTCAATATTTTGGCACAAGAACAAGAATTATTCACTAATTTATAATGACATTCAAATTCCAAAATTCTATGCCAAGTATAATTGTTGCGCAAATGCATCCCAAGGAAAATTTATACATATTTTGTTCAAAAAAGGTAAGACAAAGAAAAGTTTTAAGATAATATATTTAAAATGTTTTAGTAGTTGTAAGTCTATCTAATTTAACGGAAGAAATCCAGGTGTATGAAATTGTCATCATGTACTGTCGCTGTTACTGAACCGCATGGAGACTCTTCTCATGTGTAGATCCCTTCTAATAGTCTTGTATCCCCCTAGATGGAAAGGTCATGGACATGGATGAGCAGATGGTCTAATGGCTAAATCAACCGGATTCCCACGTAGTTGACTGCAGCTCGAGGCTGGACCTAACGGCTTGACTCATGCCGGGCACTCATGTGTGCATGCCCAAAATCCCACGAAGAGAATAGAGGAGGAGGAATTGTACATGACCACCCCTCTGGGGGGGGAGGTGATTTCACGCTTTCTTTCTCTCTGGCGTGTGCATGAACCCTATAGAAAATTAATAAATAAACAAGCAAACACAGACCATGGGCCTGATCAGTACATGATGCATTTAAAATATTTAGAGAAAAGTTTTATTTGAAGAACAGCTTAAAAGAATCAATAATAATCGTAAACTAAACATCCACACATATTTACCATACTGTCTTGCTTGTAATAAAAAATGTAACATCTAAGTGAGAAATGATGTCAGGCTAGCAAATAGAACTAAAATTGTTCTTACCATTACCACACACTTCTGATCCACTATTTAGAGAAAAATAATAAATTCATAAAGTTTCAAAAACTAAGATTTAAGGTTTCATACCACCAGAATCAGGGAAAAAACGTAAAAACTGGAGACTATCTAGACTAGAGTGATCACAATTCAAAGGCAATGTTACCTAAATTAGATAGAAGTACTTTTCTCAGGAGTTCAAAGTACCAATAATATTTGAACCAAGTGGGACTTCAGACATTTGTTCTCCATATTTTGGCCACTGATTTTACAGTAAGTAAAAAGTGATACCAGGGTGATTAGTTCACCTTCTTGCTTATTTTTTTGAAAAATGTAACTCTTAGTATAACAATTAAGTCAGAACCAGAAGTCAACTTGTGGTAAAAGAAATCTAATTTGGTAGGAAATTCTTCCAATTAGGTTTTTTGGCAGGGCAAAAACAAGGCATTATTTCAAAGGTGGGTATTTTGGATATTAAGATTATTCTACCTTTCCAGACCCCCCAAAATTTTGTACTTTCAATTCTCAAAATTGATAAAAAAAAATAAGAACAAAGCCGTGGACCCATAACTTTAACACTGTAGATCACCTAATATTCGCAAAGATTCCATCATGTTAGATTTACAAACAGTTTTGGAATACAACCATTTTATAAGAAGAAACAATCCTGTGAACTGAATAATAAGGGATAGGAGTAGAGTTTAACAAATGAGAAACGATCCTATTTTTTTGTTGTTTATTTATTTTTTTAATTTCCATGAGTTAGAGAGAGAGAGAGAGAGAGAGAGAGAGACAGCACCCCTAACAAGATCTCCTTGCCTTGATCCATCCATAGCCTTCAGCCAGGTCTGGATCATAGGCAATCCTGTGCCCAGTGTTTTTAAGGAAGTCCCCAGACTTGAACTGGGAGCCTAGCCATGTGGGAGTGCCTGTAAGAATATGGCATTTTACTGATGCCCCACCATCTGGCCTCAAGAAATCTCATTTTAAGAAAATTATTTAATTAATAATATATGAGTTAGAAGAAATCATTTGAAAACTTGGCACTTCAAAGCAAGAAATTATACATTCAATATAAGCAAAGTTAGACAACTTTGAAGTATATCAAGGGAGTTAAAAATAGAATAACATGCATTAGGGAACTTATAAGATGAATATATGACAAAAACATAAATGTTATTAAATATTTCAATCAATATAGAAGCAGGATTAAGTGAAAGGGATCATATGAAAATATGGTGACTCATAAATTTTTTTATAATGTGGAAAATAAATATCAACAGATGAAAATACACATATAATATGCTATGATGTGAAAAGTAAAAACAAAAACTTGTAACAAGTAGAATGTGTCTGTTTTTATAGAGGTCAACATGAAAATTCCAATAAGGAGGAGTTGGTGTGTTGCAGAAAAAAAAAAGAAAAAGGAAGCCCAATGAATATACCTTTTGACATTTTTAAACTGAAATTATGAATTTAAAAAGTATAAACACCCAGTCATTTTGCTAACATTGCTTTAATTACAACTTCCAGAGAACAGTGGCAACTAAATGTAATGAAATTTTATAATGCAAGAACCTATAATAAAAATTCTAGTTATGAATTATTTTCTTATTTTCAGTATTTTTATAGATCTTTGAGGCTATAATTTGAAACTTACATGGATAAGTACATATACAATAATTACTAGTTTTCCTGTTTCATCAAATCATTTCTTCATGGAATCATAGCACATTGATGTTAGAAAAATATATAAGTTGAGACAATTACAGTTTTGTAGCTTCTAGGTTAATACACAGATGCCAGAAACATAATTCTGTCAGTGAGAGAATAGAAAACTTTCAGAATATCACCGAAGTGTCCAGACCTGTCTTCAAGAATGCTTCTTTATAATATCAAATTCTACCCTTTGTTGATATGATTTTATTCTCTTTAATCCAGGAGGATTTGAATTAGATTTTCAGAAAAGTTCTCTATGAACCACATATTTCGAGTGTCTAAGAATGCATGATTACTTCCCCTTATTAAAGGGGAAATAAGCAAAACATAGAAGAGTTTTTAAAGTGTAGGGGGATCCTCTAGAGGCATGGTGATGAAAGCGACTGGATCTCACATGGCTCATTGCGCGATTTTAGTCCTGGATGGGTGGCTTGAAAAAACACTGATGTGTGTGTCTGTGTGCCCAAAATCCCAAGATGAGAATGAATGAGAAGGGATTGCAGTATGGCCATCTCTCCTGGGAGATGTTTCTCACGTTCCTTCTCTGTCTATGTCTGGCAAGAACATGTGCCTTACTGCAGATTTTAAAAAGAGAAAAAAAATGTAGGAAACAAAATAATTTTCTTGTTTTTGAAGAGTAACTGAAATTTCTTTTTTTTTAATATTTATTCTTTTTCATTTTTTTTAAAGAGAGATTTTTGCTATAAGGCAGGAGCACTTGCTGGGAAAACAGAGACAGGAAAACAGAAAGTGAGAAATCACCACTCAGAGGGGATGGTCATGTCATCATCCCTTTTGCTACCATGTCCTCTCAGGATTTTGTGCACACACATGCACACATGCACCCAGCCTGAGATTTAAGCTGTAGGGTCTGAGACTCAAACCACAGTTGACAACTATGTGGGAGTCCATTATGCCATCTCCTGATCTCTCTTGTTTCATTTTTAACATGGGTTCATGCATGGTCATCAGGGCATTATATATAGTATATAGTATATAGTATATTATATATATATATATATATATATATATACACACACACACACACACATACACACACATATACATATATATATATATGTATGTTTTGCATCAACTATGATCAAATTTGGTCTAGAGCTGTACTGATATTTTAGATAGAATGAATTTACAAAATCAAGTCTCAACCGCTAATTCTCAATACAGACACACTACAATCCCGAAACAAACAAGAAAAAAAAAAAAAAAACAGAACAAACACAGTTAGAGATGAAATTTTGTGTGACTTTGCAACCAGAGAATGGAAGAATACTAGATTTAGATTAAAGTGGTTTAAATAAGTAATTAACATGTAAGCACATCAACATATTAGTTTATATCACTCTCCATATTAAAAATAATTTATTTTTTCTAATTGATCATTAGCAAATAATGCAAGTAATTTAATTAAAAATTATATATTTAATAGAATTAAACAGTGAAGAGGTAGACTTGCCTTTTCTACCAATTATCCATATTCGCTTAGTGTTCATTCATTAGGTCTGTCTTCTATTTCTAAACTCATCCATATTGTAATGAATATTAGTGCAATTTAAATATATTAAGCTGTAGTGAAACTAAATATGTGTTGTATTTATTCCTTGGGAGTACAGCATACTATGATTTATCAAATCACTAAAAATTAGTAAGTAAAGAGATCTGAATTGACCTTGGGGTTCTATAACTAATTGTGTGAACTTGGTTAGGTTTTCAATTTCTTAATCAACATGAAAAGAGATTAGACTCCTGAGATTTCTTTCTACTAAAAAGGTACGGCTTCCTAGGTTAAGATTTTCATTTACCAGCCTTTTGGGAATCACTATTAAAATATTCCCTTAATTAGTTTATTTAGATAGTAAAAAAGTGTAGAAAGAGAAAACAGAAAAATACACATGTGTTTAACAAGTATTGCTTTAAAAGCTATATAACATGGGACCAGCAGTTGGCATAATGGCTATGTCGCTGGACTCCCATGTAGTTGACTGCAGTTCGAGTCCTGGACCTGGTGGCTTAAATTCAAGCTGAGTCTGTGTGAGTGTGTGCCCAGGATCCTGGAAGGAGAATGGAGGTGAAAGGATTGCAGCATGGCCATTCCCCTAGGGGAAGATTTCTTGCTTTCTCTCTCTCTGTCTTTCTGAAGAGTGCACACACCCTATAGCAAACACCTCTACAAAAAACAAACAAAAAACTGTATAACATGTTAGATAGTACATGCCTTAAAAAATCTGTGGAAATGCAGATCAAAACAACAATGAGATACCCCCTAAGCCCAGTCAGAATGACTAAGATTAAAAAAAAAAAAAAAAAAAAAAAAAAAGATAAGTGTTGGTGGGGGTTTGGTGAAAGGGGAACTCTCTTACACTGCTGGTGAGAATGTAAATTAGTCCAGCCACTGTGGAGAACAATTTGGAGATTTCTCAAAAATCTACAAATAGAACTACCATATGATCCAGCAATCCCACTCCTTGGTATCTACCTGAAGGACAGAAGAATTCTTCATCAGAAAATTGCTTGCACATTGATGTTTATTGTGGCAATATTCACAATTGCCAGGACTAGGAACCAACCTAAATGCCCACGAAGAGATGAATTGATTGAAAAACTATGGCACATATACTCTGTAGAATATTATTCAGCCATAAAAAAAAATCGTGGCTTTTGACAGAAAGTGGATGAATATGGAAGATAGCAAGCCAGACTATGAAGGAGAGGCATTGTATGTCCCCACTTAATATATACCGAGTGTCTGCACTCTATGACTGAATATGTTTGATTAACAGATATGAAAACACAGTAAATGGATATAAATATAGATATAGTGTGTATGAAAGAGTAGGGTTTGAGGAAGCACAATTAGAAGAAAAATGGGGAGGAAAAGCCGTAATGGGACAAAGAAAGGTGCCAATTTCTGTTAAAGATATATTATAGATTTGGGAACCAGCAGTTAGCATAATGGCTATGTCCCTGGATTCCCATGTAGTCAACCATGGTTTGCATCCTGGACCCTGTGGCTTAGAACTCACGCTGGGCGCGTGTGTGCATGCGTGCCCAAGATCCCGAGAGGAGAATGGAGGAGAAGGGATTGCAGGGTGACCATCCCCCCTGGGGGGTGATTTCTCACTTTCTGTCTCTATGTCTCTGTCTCTCTGGCGAGCGCACGCGCTCTATTGCGAAAACCTCTCAAAAAATAAAAATAAAAAGATATATTATAGTTTAGTCAACTGGACTAAAGAGAAATGTTCACATGTTAAAATATTCACTTTGTAAACTAAATAATGTGAATGACTTTATAAAAGAAAATGAAATTAAAAATAAAGAAAAAAATAAAACAATCTTTAGAATATCCTGCAAAATTAGAATGGCTAGTATCTGAGAAAGATAAAAATATTTATTTCTAGGACTAGATCATTTACTGAAATTATTCGATTTTAGTAAAATTTTCTGGTTTTTATGTTATTTTAGATACATCCTATTCAAAAGAAAAGCTTAAAAAACAAAATGCGGGGACCAGCAGTTAGCATAATGACTATGTCGCTGGACTCCCATGTAGTTGACTGCAGTTCGAGTCCAGGACCTGGGGGCTTAAACTCACACCGGGCGCATGTGAGTGCATGCCCAGGATCCCGAGAGGAGAATGGGGGAGAAGGGATTGCGGCATGGCCATTCCCCCTCAGGGGTGATTTCTCGCTTTCTGTCTCTCTGTCTCTCTGGCGAGCGTACGCACCCTATAGCAGAAACCTCTCCAAAAAAAGAAAAAGAAAAAAAAATAAAACAGAAAACAAAATGTGGTATATTTCAACTGAACTTCAGCAGAAAAGTGCGCTGATAAAGGCACATGCCTTAGATAAGTCGAATTAGATAGGCCGAAAGCACTGAAGATAACAGAAAAACATAACCAAGCAGTAAATGCTCAAACAGCAATTTGTGCAATGTAGAACATTAACTAAAATCTGAAAACAGTTTATATTCCAGGTACTACCAAAGTGCAGATGTCATGTTAAATATATTCACTGATGGAGATTGCGTGTCACGCAGAAAGGTCTTTTAAGGAAACTTCCAAGGTGATGAGCCATAATAATAAATCAGCCAAATGATCCTCCTCTCTGGCTGATGAAAGGAAATTCTCCTCAAGATCAATCATTGAGAACAAGCTGACAACGAAGTAGCCTTGCTTCTGGTCCTGTGCCAGGCTATGTGGAAGATTTCACATATCCTTGAAATGCAACTAGTGTAAAAATTGCACACGCCTCACATAGATTTTTTTCTGAGGCAAGGAAATAGATTAATGCAGCCTTTTGACCTCAAAAAGGAAGAACATAAAGCTCTACGGGAGAGGATTGGTTTTTGTTTTTGTTCTCTTGTGCATGGTAGGAGATGTAGAGGTAACCAAGATAAATGGGTTTGAAGAAGAAGGAGAGAGAGGTAGGGTGTCTGCTCATTCTGAAGGAACCTCCATAACATTTTAACCTGAGCTAACTGGGAAGGGCCTGTTGGAGAGATAACACCAACAAACTAATCAGAACCATCTAATCTCCCCAAATCTGCCTCAACACCTCTCTTATAAACATTGTTCAATATGGAAAATTGCCATCTTTCTAACTACTGTGTAAATTGCCAAGCACCAAAAACCTCAGGTCTTCTTTATAGATCATGTTTCCTAAAACCCTCCATCCATGCAGAAATTCTGGCACCAGTGCACTTGTGAGTAGAAAGTGAATAATTCTGAAAGTGGTTCTCAAGATAGCAAGCTGGAATTTTTACTGGAGCCACAGGGAAGTTACGTGCTTTACCCCTATTTAAGTAATATTCTTGGACCAGCAGATGGCCTAATGGCTATGTTGCTGGACTCCATGTAGTCCACCACAGTTAGAGTCCTGGACCCGGTGGCATAAACTCACACCAGGTGCATGTGGTGCATGCTCAAGATCCCAAGAGAAAGGATTGCAGCAAGGCCACCCCCCCCTGAGGAGTGATTTCTCGCTTTCTGTCTCTCTATCTCTCTCTCTCTTTCTTGCGAGCGCACACACCCTATAGCACAAACCTCTCCAAAAAAAAAAAAAAGAAAAAAAAAGAAAAGAAAAAGAAGGAACTATTTTTTAAGTATGACAATCTCTTCTGAATGACTATTACTAGCCTTCAGCTTAAAGATGTTTGTACATGTTCTGGGTGGATTGAGACAACTTGTGGTGGGAACACAGTGTGCACAGATTGGTTGTTTGGATTTTATTCCTGGTTCTGCTACTAACTAGTTCCTGGATTTCAGTAAATGACTTAATCATTATTCTTTTTTAACCTCAAAGAGAAAATCTTGCATTTGATAAAATATAAGTTTCCAACAAACAATCTTCTACTCTCTTACCAAAATATGACATTTGTATCAAGAATGTTGTCAGGAAGTGGCATGTTGATTGAGGTGCTAGACTCCCACAAAGCTGACTGACTAGTTCAAGTCCGGGGCCTGGAGACTGGCTTTCTTACTCTCTCTTTCTCTCTCTCTGTCTCTCCCTGGTGTAGTGCACATACCCTACAGCATATTTCAAAATAATAATAATAATAATAATTAATAAATAAATAAAATACAGTAAATCTATTTTAAAAAATAATGTCAAGGAAAAGTTTAAATTATAAAGTAGCTTAATTTCAATATTCTCTTAAGCATCTATAAAGTTCCTAGTTAACTCAAGTTTTATTTTTAGGTTTTATTACTTGAATTATTATCAAAACTCATACATCTGCTTTCTCAACAACCAATGAGTATTTCTCAATTACTTTTTAAAATAATATCCTATGCATCTGAATTTTTTCATACTTACTTTAAAAAGCTAGATACTCAATTGTAAAATCTAGTAATTGTATGCAAATTTTTAAATAACTATCAATGTACCAGTTTTTAAGGTCAAAAATCCTACTGAGAAGGCTTCCAAGTTTGTCATGTTAATGCTTGCATTACTGAATAAAACATGGCATATTTTCAACAATATGATTTATTGACTGTCAAGCCTTTGTAATAATATGTCTTTTAATTTCCTTTACTTGTAATAGATATTATTGAAATGAATTAAGAACAAAGAAAAAGAACATTGACAAAGAAACCACTTGTATAAAATGAAGAACGACTTCCTCAGTACAGATTAACTGGCCACATATGAAAAAAATAGAGTGAAATATAGTTTTCAGTTCTATGCTACTTATCCCACTTGATACTTGCTGATTGTACATATAGGTTTTTAATTATGATGAATGTCGCTTTCTAGAGTTTTGTGTTCTTTCTCTGAAAACATTTTCCATATAAAGGTGATTTTGCAATGTATTATTAAAAGTCATAATAACAACAGAACTGTGTCTCTGAAATTGAACAGCTAGGATGTCCAGTTTTCTATCGATTGGACATCACTGCATCTGTTAGCAATAATCTCAAATTCAAGAGGAAAGAAAGGACGGATGACCTTGTGGAATTTTTTCCCCCGTAACTTTATGAAAAATATACTCTGTTTAGGGTAAAAAAACAGATCTATCTGAGGGATTATGGATTCCAGCAAATGTAGTTTATGTGGTACCATTGTGCTGTTTGCTCTGGGGAGGACAAAATTTTGAAGTGTGCCGTTGAGTCTCATAATAGCCTCTTGATGCTGCTAGTGAGACAGTTACAGTACACTGAGACGCACAGAGGTTTGCTTATAAATCAGGCTCAAGTATTACAATAAAGTTTATGGAAGTTGTATCAACAGCGTATACCCTACATAGCAGAAACCAATTTCATCTTCTTCTTGCCTTCCTGTTTATTTTTGTACAGTAAAAATTTCTGAATTACTGGGAAGCTGGTGTATAAGTCCCTCATTCAGTCCTCCTGAAGGCATAGTAATGATGTGCTTGAAGAGAAATGATAAAAGGGGTGACTGATCACTTCAACTCAGTTGAAGATTTCTTTCAGGTTAGTCTGTACATGGGCTGCCCATTCCTCCTCCCATGCAGTGGGGAAGCCTGGGTAGAACTCTTGTCTTATAAGGGCAAATATGCAAGTCAGTCTTTCTCTCCGTTTCTTCTAGTCTGTCTCTCTCTCCTCTCTCTCTCTTTTTTCTCTCTCTCTCTCTCTCTCACACACACACACATACTTCTCTTGGATTTTAAGAATAGATGCAAGTTGACATCTATTGGCCTAAAATCTAATACTTATTCCCTATCCCAACTTTAACTCTTTATACAGCTCTAGTACAACGAGGCAAAACTGCTTGTCAGTACTTTTAAGACATTGCTAACATACTCTTTACATAAGCCTACTCTCTCATTTCTATAAATAATGATGATAAAGAAGAAAGTAATATCAATGGGAGAGCACAAAAGTTTGCTAATGGAATACTTAGTTGAAGGAAACACCAGGATAGGTTGCAGTGTCGGAGATAAATTGACCTTCATGCTCTAGGGTTATCCAAATCAGAATATTCGATGGATGGAGTCTGTATTTTGAGCCTGACATACCATTGCCTTTTTCCTACCTGCACGAATCAGAACTAAAGCAACTTTGCACTTGACAGCATCTAAGAGGTACTCTTCAAATCTGTGAAACAGAAGTTATGGTTCTGGCCAAATTACCTTAGCCAGGTAAACAAAGAGCTGACTGAACTGAAATCATAATTTGTCTCAGAACATGATTGATTTATCTCATGCAAATGCTTATATGAAAAATGATTTAGAAACATTTTATGTTCAATTAAATAAATTTAATTGTATGAAGCACTGTTATAAACTATGAAGGGGCTAAAATTTTACCTTATCAATTATTATCAACTAACCATTAAAGTTACACAATCATTAGCTGCAAGCAGTCCGAAATTGCCAAAAAACATATACAAGATGCAAGAACCAGCATGAAGTGGCTGAAGCTGACTTTAGAACAGTGAAGACCAACCTGCAAAACTTTTAACAGTGGTTAAGCACCAATAGCCTCAAAGTGCTAAGAGTCCACTGTACTCAGTCTGCCGTGCCCAAGTAATACAGCCCTCCTCACTGTAGGATAGACGGATCCCTTTCTGGTAGCAGTTACAAATCTACCACCCAGATACAGCCTTAGCATCAGAAACAGGTCCCTTTACCTGTGCCCGAACAATGATGGTGGATGCATTGCCCTATCTGCTACAATAATGCATCAGGAATTATCGGTGACCATCTAGGCCATGCAGGTTTGAAAATCAGCTTGATTTTGGCTGGATTCATTAGCAAACAGACTCTGACTGTAAGCATTTGCAAGATTGACCCAATTCACAGGACTTCAATATCAGACACAATCTCTTCCATAGTTTGCGACCAGAAACGAGTGTGTTCTTCTTTTGGTCTCTAATTTTCTAATTGTCAATCAAGAGTTAGATCATTAACAGTAGCAAAATGCCTGTCAAAATACAGTAAGCTAAGTCAAGGGGAGTATTCATGGGCTAGATCTGTACAAATAGCTATAAGCTCTACCCACCCACAGGACAGAGTGACCAGGTCTTCTGTTATTTCTGCTGACATTCTGCTTCAACACCCCTAACAACCTCTAGCACTCTTAGGTTTCAGCATAACTGCACCATCAAAGACTCAGGCCCAGGTAGGTTGGCCTGCAGATTTATGGCCTCACAGATACAATAGCTTTGCTTCAGGAGGAAAAGCAGGAAATAAAGTGTTCCAGAGGGAAAACTGCTACTTTTCAACAGAAAGCCAGGGTTCCACGAGGGCAGGCTGGCTGCGTTCTTGAATATTCCACTTGCATTTGATTGTATCAACCTTGCTGATCCCTTTTTACCTTTAAGTCCTGAGTAGTTTATTCATCCTCAAATGCATTAACAAGGGACCAGCAGTTAGAGTAATGGCTATGTCTCTGGACTCCCATGTAGTCAACCGTGGTTCGCGTCCAGGACCCGGTGGGTTAAACTCATGCTGGGCACATGTGCGTGTGTACCCAAGATCTCAAGAGGAGAATGGAGGAGAAGGGATTGCGGCGTGGCCATCCTCCCTGGTGGGTGATTTCTCACTTTATGTCTCTCTGTCTCTCTCTGTCTGGCGAGCACATGCACCCTATAGCAAAAACTTCCCCCCAAAAAATGCATTAACAATACACAGAACAAAGAGTTCTCCCTGGGTCAGATGTTCTGTTTTGACAAAATCTACTAAGTTATCAAGTCAATAGCTGCTATTCCTAACGGGTACATCTGGTGGCTGCAGTACAGAAGTGACAAGTCCACAGCCTCTGGGGATACCTTCATAAGAAGTCTGACTCCTTTTTTTTTTTTTACATTTTTTTTCTTTATTTACATTCATTCACTGTACATCATTATAGCATACAAAATGAGATTTTTCCATTGAGAATACACTGTATATTGGCTCAATCAAGCACATCAACATATGTGTTATTGTCAACAAATCATTTTCCATTTCTTGTTTTCTGTATATTTTGCCTTTTTCCCCATTCTTGATTCCCTATCTCACCCTCTGCCATCTCCCACCCTCCTCCCACACTGTGTCTGGTATCTATTGGTGCTTTCTATGCCTCCCCCATTTTATTGTTTCACCAAATATCTTAATAAATCTAAATATTTTCAACAGCAAGCACAGCTGACTCCTTTTGTCAGAGGCTTCAGTTAGCAAAATCATCAGTCATAGAGATTTGTAGTTCAAACCATTCATTAGAGTAACAGAGCCCCTAGATATACTGGCACATTGAAGAAGTGTTTCCGATTTTAAAATCCCTTATGGCACTAATGAGTTGGGGAATTATAAGTATAATGTATAAATTCCTACCACACAGTCAGATGTAGGAATAACAAAACATTCAATTGACCCAAATATCCCCCATGCAAGATCACAATAGTTACTTTTTCAAAACACAAGTCCTGGCAAGAACCTCATGTCCTTTCTCCTCACAGAATGAAATGGTTGTTTGGCTGCTTCTATCAAATGGAGTCATAAGTTTTTAATTCCCTCCTCTGTCTGATGCTCCTCAACTTTGGTTCCTCCTAGATACAAGGTAACTTTGGCCCCATCTCTCATTATCTGGCTTCATTGAGCAACTAAAGTCATTGTAAAAATGTGTGGAGAGAGAATGACTACACCAGAAAGCAAGACTTGAAATTCTACTGTGGCTTTTTGCAGTGAAAAAATAGCTCCTGCTCAACCCATTTCTACAATTTTTTATCTAACCAAATTCCTACATCAGATATTGAGTTTACCATTACTGATTCTATCTATTTCAGTTGGGGAGCCCCGTGAATAAGTATCCATAGCCACATTACTTGTCAGAGGTGTCCCCGGAGTTTGTACCATTAGGCGAACTCTCTTATGGGAACCTATCTTAAACTAGGATATTTGTTGCCCCATTCTCACAATCATGACTCTTTTGTTACCACCCATGTGCAACATAAGGGCCTGGGACTTTGTCAGGGTGGCAGAACTGACATCAAGAACTTACACAGATTGGCTAGCCATGGCTAGTATCTGGGATACTAAGATCACATGAAAAGTTTCTGGGTTCATGCCCTAAAGTGTCGCCGTGCTCACTCAGCAAGTTGAGTGTGCCTGTCATCCTGGCTGGCTGAGAATGGCAGTGAATCGTCATGTGGAGACCCCGTTGGAGGGGGCTCTCTTTTTCTGCCTTTCTTTCTCTGTCTCGCTATATCTCTCATGAAAGAAATAAACTTAAAAAAAAAATCCCCAAACCCCTCATTTTCTAAATATTCATAGAAAAATGAAATTAAAAATAGGAATTTATTTTAGTGAAAATTCTTTTGGAAATTTATGCAGAAAATGTTAATACTAAGTATTTTCTATGCACTTTTTGAAGACCTATTCATGTACAGAATTCTTTGGTCACTTCTCCCATTCCAGGGTATACACTTCATCTGCATTGTAAATCCTATGTGGGGCAGTAAGATGCAAGGGATTAGTGAGGTCTTCTTAACTTATTTCCATACGAACTGTCTTGTTCAAGGAAATGTAGAGAGTTAAGTCTCCTTTATAGCAGCCATGGGAGAATGAAAGAAAGAAAGAAAATAATCTTTGAAACTTTACACTGTGTAACTTTAACATGATAAAATGCAGGGGGACAGAGGTATACAGCTGTGATCATTCTTTGTTTCTAGTGTAATGTGCTCTTCTCTGCTCTCTCATCTCCCAATGAACCATGAAGTGTTCTAATTATTTGCCTTATTTATGCCCTATGCACATTGTAATTTCCCTCCTTTTATACTCAATATATGTGTATGCCTTTGTAACTATCCTCTGTATAACTATTCTGTAACAAACTCTGCCATCCAGATAGATCCTAGCACTGGTGTGATGGTGGGACAGAACTGATGCTTTCACCAGACAGATGAGGAAGTCCCTGAGCTCACAACATAGACAGCGACACAATTTGGGAAAATGTCTTTGGATCTACTTCCCAGATATTCACTTGTAACTACTTCCTAAATTTTCCTAATTAATAAGCTATAGATTTGGAGATTGCTGTTTTGTGAACTGCATTAGTTTGTGGGTTGTCATAAAAAAATATCATACGCTGGGGGATTTAAACAGTGGAAATCTATTTTCTCACAGTTCTGGAGACTGGAAGTCCAATATCAAGGGGCACACAAGACTGGTTGTTCCTGAGGCCCCTCTTGATTTACAGATGGTCATCCTCTTACTGTTTTTTATATGGTTGCGGTCTTTTTGTGGTTCAAATTTCTTCTTCATATAAAGACATCAGTCAGATTGGATGAGAGTCCACTCATATGAATTCATTTAACCTTCATAATTTCTTACAGGAGCTATTGCTAACTAGACTATATTCTGAGATATTAGAGGTTAGGATTTTAACTAATTTATTTTGGGGAAATAAACTCAGTGCAAAACATTGATCTATGTAATTGGTTGACGTGTTCACTACTAATGCATAGGGATGAATGCCATGTCTTGGCTAATGTCCCATCTTCATTATCAAAACTGTATAAAGACTACAATTTTACTTTACTTTTAAACTAACAAGCTAGTCTGTGATTGTTTCATATGTGCTGCCAGAAGATGAGAAATCCATGTGTCAGAAGCATAGGATTTTATTTCTCATAGTAATAGCAAAGACCAGAGTATCAAAAAAACTTTTTATTTATGTTAATTCCTCAAGTCAAGTTTCCAGAAGAAGGTTTGGAAGGAGCCAAGTGATATAAAGTATTTACCTAATAAAACAAAAATGCTGAACTTAGAAGAACGTGGAACTCTGATAATACTGAGGAGAACATGTATGCCTGCACTTTCTTCTGAAAGGAGACACTATTTACAAGGATGTGCACAATACAAAAATGTTTGAAAATACGGACTTGAACAAATGCAGTGTTTTAGTTCATTGTGTTGATATAACACCAGTGTTAGAGATTTATAAAGAATCAAAGTTTAAAGGTCAGCCAGTGGTACAGTGGTTAAGGTGGCTGGAGCTCATGTAGCCAACTGTGCAGTTCGGGACCTGGACCTTGTGGCTTGCAAAACATACTGGGCATATGTGCGTACTCAAAATCCCAAAAGGAGAAAGGGAGGAGATAGGATTGCCGTCCCCATGAGTGGATGCTTTCTTACTACCCCACTCTCT
>NW_006159523.1:2080463-2087777 GCF_000334495.1 Tupaia belangeri chinensis | reverse complement strand
TGTCCTTCAGTCAAATATGATCTAGATCCCTTAACTACTAGGCTACTAGACTGGACAAATAGTAGAGACTTATTTAACTTATGATTTTTTAAAAGTATGGGAAAAATATAAAAATATTCTCAGACAAATAAAACCTAAAAGAATTTACCAGCTCTATAAGAGGTTCTGAAGAGACTTCTGTAACAGGAAAACTAAAAAGTCAGATGGGCAGTTATAAAAGAACAAAAAACAACCAAGAAAATGGCTCACTTAATGATAGGAACAAGTCTGGAAATATCAAAAATAACATTGAATCTTAATGGATTAAATTACCTAATTAAGAGACACATATTGGCTGAATAGATTTTAAAAAAAGAAACCCTAAATCTGTTGCCTACAAGAAACACACCTTATGGATAAAAACATACATATACTGAAAGTGAAGGGCTGGAAAAAGCCATGCCATGCAAATGGAAATCAAAAACAGGCTTCAGTAGCAATGCTGATTTCAGACAAAATAGGCTTCAAGACAAAGACTATAAGAAGAGATAAAGAAGGGCATTGTATAATAATAAATGGGCTAATCCAGCAAGAAGACATAACACTTATTTATTTATATCTATGCACCCAACTCAGGAGCACCTAAATATGTGAAGGAAGACTGCTGGAGCTAAAAGGAGAGGTAGAGAGAAACACTATAATTGTTGGGGACCTCAACACCACATTATATCCTTTACACAGATTGTCTAGACAAAAAATAAATAGATACAGGATCTAAATGATGCTATAAATCAAATGGGCTTGATAAACATGTATAGAACTTTCCACCCTACGATCAAAAAATATACATTACAAGAGACACAAAATACAAAACATCATTAGAGGATACTATGAGCGACTATATGCCAACAAACAAGAGAACATGGAGGAGCTGGACAATTCCTGGATGCATATAATCTACCAAGATTGAATCAGGAAGACACAGAAAACCTGAATAGACCCAGAACGAGCCATGAGATTGACTCAGTAATAAATAATCTCCCAACAAAGAAAAGTACAGGTCCTGGTGGATTCACTTCTGAACTCTAAAAAACTTTTGAGGAAGAGTTAACCTCTGTCCTACTCACATTATTTATAAAGATCCAAAAGGAAAAAAACCTTCCAAGTTCAGTTTATGAAGCCTCCATCATCTTCATTCCCAAAACAGATAAGGACATAACAAAAAAAAAAGAAAAGAAAGAAAAGTAAAAGAAAACTACAGACCAATATCTCTGATAAAGATAGATTAAAAAATTCTTAACAAAATACTTGCAAATCATATTCAACAACATATAACAAAGATTATTAATCATGACCAGACGGGCTTTATCCCAAGGATACAAGGGTGGTGCAACATATGCAAGATTGTAAATATACCATATTCACAGAAAGAAAGATAAAAACTATATGATCATTTCAATTGATGAACAGAAAGCATTTGATAAAATACAACATCCTTTCATGATTAAGACTCTCAGTAAGATTGGTATAGAAGGGTCATTTATCAACACAATAAAAGCCATATATGAAAAAACTACAAGTTACATTATACTGAATGGGGAAAAGCTAAAAGCGTTTCCACTAAAAACTGGTTCTAGAAAAGGCTGCACACTTTCTCCACTACTTTTTAAAATAATGCAATCAGGAAAGAGAACAATAGAAAAGGCATTGAAGTAGACATAGAAAAGTTTAAAATATCTTTATTTGCAGATGACACAATGGTATATACTTAGAAGACCCAAAGGTTTCCATGAAAAAACTTCTTGAAATAATAATGAATATACTAAAGTGGCAGGATACAAAATCAACGTCCAAAAGTCCATAGCACTTCTATATACAAACAACAACTTGAATGAAGTTGAGATGAAGAAAGAAATCCCTTTTACCATAGTGACAGAATGTATAAAATACCCAGGGATAAATCTAAGGAAGTCAAAAACCTTTACAAAGAAAACTATGAAAATCTTTAAAAATATATTGAAAAGGACATAAAAAGTGGAAGTACATCCCATGTTCCTGGATTAAAAGAATTAACATAATCAAAATGGTAATTTTACTCAAATTAATCTACATATATAATGCAATTCCAATCAAAATACTAGAGACATTCTTCACATATCTAGGGATGACAATCAGAATTTGTCTGGATTCACAAAAGCATATTGCCAAAGCAATCCTGCACAAGAAGAGTGGAGTGGATGACTCATCACACTCTGACCCAAAAATATACTATAAAGTTGTGATCATCAAAACAGCATGATATTGGCACAAAAACAGGCAGGTGGACCAATGGAATAGAATAGAGAAAACAGTAATAAACCCCAAAGCTTACAGCCAACTGATTTTTGACAAAAGATACCAATAGGAAAAGGTAAACCTTTTCAGCAAATGGTGCTGGAAAACTGGGTATCTACCTGCAGAAATATGAAACTGAGTTCCCATCTTTTACCATTAACAAATACCAACTCAAAATGGATCAAAGATATGAATGACCCTAAAAACTCAAACTATAGGGAACCAGCAGTTAGTGTAATGGCTATGTCGCTGGACTCCCACGTGATTGACCGTGGTTTGTGTCCCGGACCCAGTGGCTTAAAACTCTCGCTGGGCGCGTGTGCGTGCATGCCTAAGATCCTGAGAAGAGAATGGAGGAGAAGGGATTGCGGCGTGACCATCCACCCTGGGGGGTGATTTCTCGCTTTTCTGTCTCTATGTCTCTGTCTGTCTGGCGGGCCCACGCACCTTATAGAGAAAACCTCTCCAAAAATAAAACACTATAAAACTACTGGTAGAAGATAGCGTGGAAACTCTGGGAGATATTGGGGTAGGCAAAATCTTCTTAAATATGACTCCCAAAGTACAGGAAATAATCCCTAAAATAGACAAGTGGCACTATATCAGATTAAGAAGTTTCTGCACAGCAAAGGACGCAGAAACAAGTGTGAATCTCAAACCTCAAAATTGGAGAATACTTTTGTAAAATAAGCCTCAGACAAGGAACTGATAACCAGAATACACAGGAAACTTAAGTGGCTTACTAAAAATAAAAATTATTAACCCAATTAAAAGATGGAAAAATAAACTGAACAAAAATCTCTCTAAGGAAGACATACGAACAGTCAAAAAGTGTATGAGGAAATGCTCAACATTCCTCTTCATAAGGGAGATACATATTCAAACCACAATGAGATATCACCTAACCCCTGTCAGAATGAAAGAATGAGGAAAAGGAAACTCTCATACACTGTTGGTGGGAATGTAAACTGGTTTATCCACTGTGGAAAACAATATGGAGGTTCCTAAAGGATCTACAAACAGAACTACCATTTGATCCAGTGATCACACTTCCGGGTATCTGCCCAAAGGACAGGAGCACGTTCAGTCAGAAAAGCACTCGCACATTAATGTTTATTGCAGTGTTATTCATGATTGCTAAGAAATGAAACCAACATGTCTACAAAAAGATGAATGCATGGAAAAAGTGTTGCACATATACTCTGTGGAATACTATTCAGCCATAAAAAACAAGATCCTGACATTTGATAGATAGTAGTCAAATATGAAAGATTTATTGCTCAGTGAAACAAACCAGGCTATGAAAGACATTGTATGTATCCACTTAATATATAACAACTATTTTCACTCTGTGGTAGAGATTGAAATATTGGAGGCATAAAGCATTGAAAATAGTTATGGAGGCTGAAGACAGTGTGGAACGGGGGTGGGTAGAGGGGAAGAGTATAGAGAAGGATAGCACAAGAACAAATAGGGAAGCATGACATTAGTGGGATAGAGAAATCGTTTATTACCTGTTGATGATAACATATATAGCATTCACCAATGGACTGGTCTGAGAAGTATTATATGTTGGGTAAATTCTTTATACAAGTCAAATGATATATAGTGATTGAATGTTTAAAAAATAATGAAAATAAATAATAATAATAATAATTTGAACAAAATGATGAAAAACTGATGATGTGGATAGTAATGTCTTTGTCTTAACTGATATGCATGGTATTCATGCTGGAAAAAGAAATGTAATATAGTGTAAAAATATGTGTGATTCAATTTAATATATAAAATTATGATAATCATAAATAAAATTAAATTTTACAAAGTTTATTTAATTCTTTCATGAGTGAGACACACACACATACACACACTGATGGCACTCCCAATGAGGTCATGATGCCATGATCGACTTACAGCCTCAGTCGTGAATCGTGGGTACACATGTGTCCAGTATATTCAGGGAGGTCTTCAGACACCTGCTCAGAGTCTTATTTGAGTCAGCCTTACAGAGCACCATGTTTTCCCCTTGTGCCACCATTGGCTTCCAGCTCATGAAGTCCAAGGTCAAAGAGTGAATTTGTGCTATTCCTCTCATTGGTGGGGCCTCTCTGCAGAATCCTGAGGTGTCACAGGGCATCATGTAGAAGAGGGAAAAAGTTATATTTTTCCAAGTATCTGCTCTTATCTCCCTCGCTCTTCTTAAAAAGCCACCAGGAGAAGCCAGCAGGTCATGTAGTGCTTAAAGTGCTGACTCCTACGTGGCTAACTGTGGTTTGAATCCTGGACTCAGTGGCTTGAAAATTATGTTGGGTGCATGTGCATATTTTCCCAAGATTCCTGGTAGGAAGAGGATGGAGGAGAATGAATTGCAGCCTGGCCATTCTCCACAATGGGGTGATTCCTCACTATCTCTCTCTCTGTCTTTCTGTATCACTGGTTAGTAAACATACTCTATAGCAAATACCTCTCTTGAAAAAAAAAAAAAAAAAGTAGACCAGGAATCAATCTTAGGAGCTGATGACGCTGTCTGACCCTAACCACTTCCCCTCAGTCTCACCTTTAAGCGCCTTAGTGAGATGAAGTTTCCACCTTCCTAACATCTTTACAATGGCAGCCAAATTTCCAGTATAGCAGTTCTTGTGGGACATGTCTTTTACCATAGTAGTCAGTGTCTGTATTTACAGAAAATGCATAAATGTGAACGACCA
Source organism: Tupaia belangeri chinensis (assembly GCF_000334495.1). Classification (NCBI taxonomy): domain Eukaryota; kingdom Metazoa; phylum Chordata; class Mammalia; order Scandentia; family Tupaiidae; genus Tupaia; species Tupaia belangeri. The sequence goes on along the minus strand of NW_006159523.1, from coordinate 2,082,756 downwards.
ACAAAGAAGTGCTTCACAGCATATTATTTATGGAAGAAACATTTGAGTTTAAGTGAAACTATGATTTAAGTCATTTTAGACAATTTTACTTAATATAAGACCAAGAAGAGTATGAGTATAAAATAAAGGATTCTTGAGTGCCTATTGACTAGAGGAGCTTGGTTTTGTTTTAAAGTAAGGAAATAAATAATCTTAGATTCCAACTGTTATATACCAAAAAGTCTCAGCAAAGTAAAGCAATCAGTATTTTGCCCAGAATAGAAGTTAACTAAATGAAATTTGTGTTAATTTTTGTGAACAAGTTTAAGACCAAAAAACACTTTTGCTCTGCAAGAAACAGAGGAAATTAAAATTCCAAAACCAGAAATTTTCATCTGCTGTTTAAAATGCATGAAAGTAACTGTAAGGGTTCATTTCCCAAAAACATTTCTATTTTATTTTAAATCAGCTGCTGAAATGTAGATACTAATCAAGGCAAGAAAATTGCTCATATGGTACCTAGTGGATGTGACAAAAACAATGTTATAAAAACCTTTGATTTTCAGCTCAAAAAACAAAGTTGATACTTTTCAAACCCAGCATGACAATAAGATTAAACAGTACATTCTGCGTGTTGGGAAGTTGACAGGAATATTGGCTAAATGCTAAAACAAAATTAAAGTGTTAGAATTCCCAACTATAGTAAACTCAGCATTTTTGAAGGATTCAGTATCCCTAACATAGTAAAATGCTGAGTATTGCTACTGAACTCAGACAATTAAAGAAGAAAATAATGAGGAAAAAGAAAAATTCAATGAGAAATTTTAGGTTTCCAAATTACAATAGTATGTGTTTTTGCTTGGGACTTTTCAGGGGGCATGTGTTTGTCTGCATAGAATCCAAAACTTGATTAACAGAAGTGCAAATCAATTGCAGTGTCTTGTATCAGGATCTCCAGAAGTGTGAGAGGAAGATTGTGTGAGAGAGATTCATTAAGAATGATACCTAGGGGAGAGTGAGATAAAAAGAATCAAGAAGAAAAATAGAGAGGCAAGACTTTTAAGGGATAGAAAAAATGTAGTATTGTCTGTTGAAAGTAATGTGTTTATCTTCAGGTGGACTGGTGAGAAGTATATTCATATTGGTCAAATTCATTTTGCAAGCTGTAGTGATTGAATGTATAAAATAATTTTTTTTAAATAAAGAATAATGCCTGGAAAAATTCAGTAAGAACATGAGGTTAACAGGACTAGAAGTTGCAGATGCCAAGTAAAGGTGAATTTCCAGGCAAATTCCTAGCCTCTGTTCTCACAAGGGAGCTTTGGAGTATATATTAAAAGTAAATGCATACCGCAATTGAGGGGGAAAAAGTATGATTTCATGTTCCTACACCAGCTAGTGGCCATGGCCACTTAATTGGAGAGAGAAACATGAAGGGAAACTAGATGTAAACTCCCAGGCCTTCCTGGTTTTCTTTTCATACAGGCCAATTAGCATAAGAAGCCTAAGACAGTTCTCCAGGGAAGTCTCAGGTCTGGGACCTCTGAAGCAGATGCTAGGAAGAAATGCAAACACTTGATACATGAGTTCTGAGAGTGTTTGATGCACTCTCTCCCTCTCTCCCTCCCTCCTTCCATTCTTTCTTTCTTTCTTTCTTTTTCTTTCTTTCTTTCTTTCTTTCTTTCTTTCTTTCTTTCTTTCTTTCTTTCTTTCTTTCTTCTTTCTTTCTCTTTCTTTCTCTTTCTTTCTTAATTTCTTCTTTTTCTTTTCTTTCTTTTTTCTTCTTTTTCTATATTTCTCTTTCTTTGTTCTTTCCTTCTTTTTTCTTTCTTTTTACTCTTTCTTTCGTTACCTTCTCTTTTTCTTTCTCTTTCCAATATTTATTTTTTTCTCTTTCTTCTTTCTTTTTTCTCCTTTCTTGCCTTTTTTTTTTTCCTTTTTTTTATTTTTAGAGGTTTTTGCTATAGGGCACATGTTCTCACCAGAGACAGAAAGAGACAGAGAGATATAAAGTGAGAAATTATCCCCCAGAGGGGATGGCCATGCTGCAATCCCTTCTCCTCCATTCTACTCTAGGGATTTTGGGCATGCATGCACATGCACCTGGCGTGAGTTTAAACCACCGGGTCTGGGATTCGAACCACGGTCGACTACATGGGAGTCCAGTGACATAGCCATTATGCTAACTGCTGGTCCTTTTCCTTTTTTTCCTTTTATTTCTCTTTCTTCATTTCTTTCTTTCTTTCTTTCTTTCTTTCTTTCTTTCTTTCTTTCTTTCTTTCTTTCTTTCTTTTTTTTTTGGAGAAATTTTCCC
>NW_006159523.1:2071036-2080319 GCF_000334495.1 Tupaia belangeri chinensis | reverse complement strand
ATGAGTTTTAAGCCACCGGGTCTGGGACGCGAACCACAGTCAACTACATGGGAGTCCAGCGACATAGTCATTACGCTAACTGCTGGTTCCCTCTTCATTTATTTTTATTCACCAGAGGAAAACAAAGAGAGAGAGGGACAGAGAGAGAGTGAAAGAAAGGAAGTGAAAGAGTATCTCCCATGGAGGAAACACCACAATCCTTTCTCCATTTCTCCCTCTGTTCAGGATTTTTGGGCAGACATGCCCACAATCCTGGTGTGTTTTGTTTTTCAGCTACCAGGTCCTGGACTTTAACCTCACAATCAACCACATGGGATCTACCTTCCTTAACTACCTGCTGGCTCACTGAGAGCTTTTCCAGTCACCTGATAAACATATAACTATATAGATTTTATACAGTATATGAATCAAAAAATTAAACCAAACTTATATAGTATATGAAACAAAAAATGTAACTAAAATTAAAACAAAAGAAATATATACAAATTTTGAGCTGACCAGTGGGTAAAATTTCTAATATTCAACAGAAAGTCAGTGAAATATTAGAGGATAGATCCAATTAATTATTATGCTTAAATAAAACTTTTATGATGAGATCGAAATATAGAAAAAATTATTACTGGAAATGAAGGAGAAAGCAAATCAATGTAGAACTGATGATAAAAATTGGCCAATGCACCGTAATCCATTTGCAAGAAAATAGTAGAATAGACATAAGATTTCAACTTTGAATATTAAAATGCTTCTATATTCCGAATATGTTTTCTCACCATTGATGTTAAGAGAGCTAATGTTGCATCGGCTTTCTAAAATGCAATACACTGATTTTTTTTTTTATGACAACTCCATGTATTGTTACGTTGGCAAAAATTCCAGGCAATAATTTAGGAAACATGATATACATCAATTTTCTATTATGTTTATATTCAAAAGAAGGTAATTTGTTATATACTTAACATTTCAAAGAGAATCAACAAACCAGTCTTTTGACAGAATCTGCTTTCGAATTCTAACACTTTATTTAATTAAAGAAAAATTTGGATTTACCCAGATCTGCTTTATCAGGTTCTGTAAACTGGGAAGAAAAGGTTTGTAATATGTGAACAAATATAAATGTGTTAGTATGTTATTACTAACTTCTTTCAAGTCTTTAACGCCGTATGTAGTATGCTGCAGGAAGCCCGTTGTCCCACAGAGAGCTATGATCTAACATCGATAACATCATGCTTAGCTAACTCTTGACCACAGACTCTAACACCAGAAGGAGTTCAGAGCTTCCTTTGTGCCTACCAATTTCCTCATCTTCCAACAAGGGAGAAAGGAGGGCTTCTGCATGGTTACAGCTAGGAAACTGCTGTTAAGGTGCTTGCTTGTTCTTAGCTAAACTGGATACCACATGGCTGGCTGTGCATTTGGAGTTCTCAGTTCTGTGGCTTGAGAAAAACTGGGTGTGTGTGAGTTTGTACCCAAAATCCTGAAAGCAGGGAGAGATGGAAGAGAAGGGATTACACTGTGATTGTACCCCATGGGGGTATTTTCTCACCTTTGATATCATTTTGGGATGGAAGGAGCAGACATTAAACACTTTGACAATTTAAATAATTATGCTGCTTACAATTCTCATTTCGATATCCTTTTTGAAGGTCAAAAGTTGAAACCAGAGGTACCAGCAGATGGTGTAATGGTTACATCTCTGGATTCCCACATAGTTGACGATGGTTTGAGTGCTGGACCCGGTGTGCACATGCCCGAGATCCCAAGAGGAGAATGTAAGAGAAGGGATTGTGACATGGCAGTCCTCCTGGAGTGTGAGTTCCTATTTTCTGTCTCTCCAGCAAGTGCACATATCCTATAGCAAAAATGTCTCAAAAAAAAGTTGAAGCTAGAGTGGCCATTAGATCAAATCCTGGGTAGACATCAGAAGTCCTCTTGCAATATAAGTGAAAAGACTTCAAATAACTCAAAAATAGACCATCCATGAGCTCCTGTACAGACAGGATAGGGTGAAAATGAATGTCCATACTAGTAAGAATGAATTATTTCAAACTAATGTACCCTCCATGTGTATTTTCTTCAGGACACTCCCCGAAGTAGAAGAAGCTGCAGAAGATAAAGGACAGATTTTAAGGATTGGGAGGTCATTATCCTGCAGGGAACTGTCTCATTTAGAGGCAACTATATTCAATGAGCAGAATTAGGTACGGTTATCTTGACAGACTTCACACAACGACCTTCATGACCTTCAAGACAACAGGCACATTCATAACAGTATTCTTAGCACCTATCTGAAAACAGTTTGAGAAATAAAATAAATGCAGAGAGGACTAGAGAACATAGTTTTTTTTTTTTTTCCTGTTTATCATGTAGTAACATTTCTATTATAAAGTTGCTGTGTAGAGTTTGCTCTCATTATTCATGTATTTATTTGGGATTGTATTTCTGTAGGGACTGCATATTTGTAATTTACATTTCAAATGTTACAGCAATGTTTTCCCTCCATCATTTACAACTGCCATAGAGATTACTAAATATATCACAATTTCAGAGGAAAATAAGCACTTTAAGCACCTACTATTATGTGAGGAAGCAATGGTAAAGAAAGCAAAAGAAAAGATGTGTTGGTTAAAGTTAGGAGATAAATTTTAGACAAGGGGCCTGAACTTCACAAGGTAACTTTGTAGTATTTCCATTGCTATGAAATTGTCATTGCTAACCTATCGAGAAAAAATAGATGAAGGTATTTTATTGCTTTTTGAAACGTGGGGGGGAAAATTAGTATCTTAAATAAAAATTTCAAGTCCTGACCTCTCTATCCTACTCCGCAATTGAACCAAAGTTATTAATTTTTAGCCTCAAGTAAATGAGAATGCAGAATTTTAATTCTGCATAGCAAAACCTCAATAAAAAGGGACACGGTGATAGAGAACTACTGCATACACAAATTCAGGGCACATTAGAAATAGATTTCATTTCACAATGTCACATTAAGTCACTGTATTAGGAAACTTTCATGCTTTTTCTAAGAAAATCATATTTTTGTGCATTCTATATCCAACTTCAGAAAAAAGTTTTTGTTGTCTAAGCCATTCAGCATTTGCATTTGAATTCTTTTCTGCCTTCCAAATTTCTGCACCCCAGTGAACAGTTGGGATATCAGATACTATTCTTTTAAAATTACTCTTGGGACATGTGGATACACGGTGAATTGGGAAACATGCTTTTTATCCCAGCTTTGTCATAGCCAATTGTGATTTTAAACAAGTCACTCAAGCTAGTTGTGCTTCATTTCTCCCTACTCAGAGAATGTCTTGGACTAGGTGACCTCTAAATAAATCTGTTTGGGCTTAAAATAAGGGTCGTGGCACAGCACGATTGGCAGAATTTTCAGGTATGTATTTTTCAATAAATGTCAAGTCAGTGGTCAATAACTGACCAAAGATAAACCATCAGATTTCTTTTTTCTGCCTTTATGTTAGGGTGTTTTCTCTCTTTCTCATCTGGTGTCCACAGTTAGTCAATGAAACAGTTTCTTGGTGAGAAAAATTAATTTTCATCTGTGATATCTTAGCTTGTGTAATTGCCTAAAAGTTATGAGGTGTTTCAGCTTCTATAATCACATTTCTATGACATAACCCAAACCCTGGGGAGCTGTAAAGGACCTCACTCTCAGAACCCAACAATCCTTCCTCTGCTCCTTCACAATTCCTTCTGTTGCTGTCCACAGAGTTTGAATAGTTTAAATAAAGAGTGCTAAAAGAGCTCTAAAACAGAGCATTTTTGTTCATTCGTTTTTCCCCAAAAGCTGTGAAGTAACTGAGCCTCCTATGGATGGGTCTCTTTCATTCCAGAATATACTTAAAGGTACTTGCAGCATCACTGGTTGCTTGAGTTCTGTGATCTGTGCAAGAGAATGCTGGAGAAGGAAACTGCTATTCCCAACACAGCGGCATTCAGTAGCAAATGTGAATTCTTTGTCTCTAATAATGTACGTAAAGGGGAGAGGGAGCCAGATAGTGGATCAGTGTTTACTATTTCTGGGTGTAATAAATATTAAATCTTCTCAAAGAACATTATTTAATTCCCCACTTAAGAACACATTCAAAGAACTAATGGATGGTTACAATGGTGGTTACAATGCTGGACTCCCACATGGCCAATCATGGTTTAAGTCCTGGTCTTGGCAGGTTGAGATTCATGTTGAGTATGTGTGCTTGCATGCTCCAAATCCTGAGAGAAGAATAGAGGTGAAGGGATTGTGACATGGCCATCCTCCCAGAGAGTAATTTCTCACTTTTTCTGTATTTGTGTCTCCAGAAAGCACATGTGCCCTATAGGAAAAATCTCTCCCTAAAAAGAACACATTCACATTTTACCCAATAGTTTGATGCATTTTGTGAACTTTAGACAAAAACACCCAATTTTACTAAAGGAATATGAAAAAACACTCTTGATCTATACATGTTTAGCATGTCTATAGTCAGGAGTTTCTGAGAAAAAAAATACCACCAAGTGCTATGATATAGCTATTAGTTTGTCCCCCAGGGGGTTCATGTGTTGAAATTTGATACCTAATGTAATAACATTGGAAAATGATGAGACCTTTAAGAGGAAGATAGGTCTTCAGTGTGTGTAGGCACCTTCCAATGGGCTGGGAGTGTGGAAGATCAAGTGGAGGGACAAGCAGAGAGAGTGGAGAGTCTTTCTCTTTTTCTCTCTGCACATGCCTGATGACCTATCAGCTACGCTGAGCCATGTTGTGATGTAGCTCCCAAGGTCCTGCACTTTCCAACCACCAGAACCATGAGCTCAATAAACCTCTATTCCTTATAAATCATTCAATTATAAATTATTTACATTTGGCAACACAAAAATAAACCAAGATACTGAGATAACATTATATTATATGTTATAAATGGCCATTATTGATTAATTCAGATTAATTTCTTTCGTCCAAATGTAATTTTCTCAATCATATTAATGATATTCAACTCTTTTAAACACATTTTTATAGCATATCAGTCATGATATCTTATTGAGGTTTCAGGAAAAGCAAAAGAACAAAACGTTTCCTTTCACTATTTTTCTGAATTTCAGTTTTGCTCTTATTTATGGCTTTTAAACAACTCTTATTTTGATTTTTTGCATGTGCTTATTTACTTTCATACTTGTCTCACTGACGTTTTCTCATACATCTTCCAAGTTCTCTCATTCAATGATGTAATTTCTCTAACTCATAGAAACAGAAGCACACATACATGGTAAATATTTATTAAGTCTCATGACCCATTTCAAAAACAATACAATCTAGCACTTACTAGTATTCAAGTTGATTTTATTTTTTTCTGACAAATAAAAAGGACATCTAATTCTCTTTTAGATGAGGTTAGGAAGTGAGAGGGTTGAAGTTGATTTAAATATAATATTCATAAAGTAGAAATTTTCAAGTGTAGGCTTTAATATATTTACAACAGAAATGTACCTGTGTAACTACAGAGCACAATATAGACCACTAACAGCTCCCAGAAACCTCTTTCTTTGACCACTCTCAGTAAGAAAAAAATGCCTGCTAAGTTATTCAGTATTTTTTGCTTTATCCACATTGATTAGTTTTGCTAGTTTTTAAAATTTATATAAAGAGAATCAAGTATGTACTGCTATGTGTCTGGCTTATTTCCTTCCCCATGATGTCTATGGCATTAATTCATGTTGTTGTGCGTATCCGAAGTTCAATGGTTTTCATGGATTTTGGTATTGTGTTGATGAATATTGCATAGCTCATTTATATGTTCTATTGCAATTTACATTTGCTATTGTCCTGTTTAGAGTTGTTAAAAATAATGCTGCCATAAGCATTCTTGTCTGCCTTTCTTCAAAGCATAGAGATATACATATGAGGATATGCATAGGGGTAAAATGACAGACATAGTCAGCTTCGTCATAATATAAAGTGTACGCTATAAACAATTTCCAAAGTATACTCACTCTAGCAGCATAAAATTTAAAGCTTGTTCACATTATCACCAACACTATTAATAGTTTATTTTAGTATTTTATTATAATTTTATTTGACATTTCCCTGATGATTAAGTAAGCCAATGTGTTTCCAAAAGCATATTAGACACTTGAGTAAGTAGCATTGTAACATGTCTTTTAAGACTGTTCAGGGACAAGCATGTAGCATAATGATTAAGACACTGGACTCCCATGTCATCAACCGCTGTTCGAGTTCTGGACTAGATGGCTTGAAACACGCTGGCCATGTGTGTAAGACAAAAATCCCTAGAGGAGAGTGGAGAAGAGATTGAGGTTTGGCTTTTCCCCTGGGGGGATGATTCCTCATATTCTATCTCTATCTTTCTCTGTCTCTATGGCAAGTTCTCAAGCCCTATAGCAAAAATCTCTCTCTCAAGAAAAAAAAAAAAAGACTTAATTTTTTCAAAATTGCCATCATCTTCTTTGTTTTGTAGGGTTCCCTTAACTGTCTTCTTATTCTGAGCTCATATCAGAATTATTAATTAAACCCTACTTAGTAATATTTCCATTTTGTTTTTGAGTATTGGTTTAAAAATCTTTGTCTATTCCAAGATCATTTTCCTCATTTCCTTTCCTTTCTTTTCTTTTCTTTCATTTGTTTTCTTTTTTCCCCCATGCAATAATTAACACTGGCATATAAAGACATACTCCCCTACCTTGAATTCGAGATAAGTCCGAAAATTATTATCTGTGTCATTGGATGAGTCTTTCATTGGAATTGCCTTGTGGCTTAGCTTCTCTGTTATCTAATCATGCTTCCTTTTATTCTCCACAACTAAATTGCAAAATATATTAGCAAAAATATTTTGTAATAATTTCCTTTTCATTTCACTTTTTAAGATGTTTTGCCTTAGAGTGTGTGTGCTTGCTGGGGAGAAAAAGGGACAGAGATAGTGAGTGGGAAAGTGAGAAATCATTCTCCAGGACAGATGGCCATGCAATAATCCTTTCTCCATTCTCCTCCTGGGATCTTTGGCATGCACACACACATGCCAGTGTGAGTTGCAAGCCACCAGGGTCTAGGACTCAAACTGCAGTCAGCTATGTGGGAGTCCAGTGATATAACTGCTTCACCATCTACTGGCCCCATATATAACTTTTTAAAATAGAAAAAAAAATGTGTCTTTTTAAACTTAAACTTTTATACTTTTAAACTTTTTTCTCTCCCAGAGAAAGAGGGGGAAAGACAAAGAGAGAGAGAGAGAGAGAGAGAGAGAGAGACCACTCCCCACCAGAGTGTGTTTCTACTGCAATGGCCTGTCCTCTATTTCTCCATCCAGGATTTGGGTTTTGCATGCCCCAAGCTCAGGTAGCACTTATGTTTTTTGAGTCACCAGATCCTTGAATTCAACCCCATGAATAGAGGATTGAATGTGGGATCTCGCTCCCTTAATCATTAGGTCACGAGACTGACCCTTAAAATGATGCTTTTTTTTTTTTTTTGAGAGGTTTTTGCTATTGGGCGCGTGCACTCACCAGGCAAACAGAGAGAGACAGAGAGAGAGAAAGTGAGAAATCACCCTCCCCCCCCAAAGGGGGATGGCCACATCGCAATCCCTTCTCCTCCTTTCTCCTCCCGGGATCCTGGGCATGCACACACACGTGCCCGGTGTGAGTTTTAAGCCACCGGGTCCAGGACGCGAACTGCGGTCGACCACGTGGGAGTCCAGCGACATAGCCATTACGCTATCTGCTGCTCCCAAAATGATGCTCTTTAACAAGTTATCTATTGCATAGCATTCCCAATACTTTGGTTTCACCTTTTGGAACTGAAAAACAAGAATTTTTCTTACTATAATATCTGATCAATATAAAACTCTAAAATTATTATAAGGAGTAGCATGGCATTTTGTATATTGTACTTATATACTAAGTGGAGTAAATTTCTCTTTGAAAGCTGCTAAGAAAGCTTGTATCTTCATGAATGGAGAGGAACATATAACTTCTCAGAAGATATATGTAAGCTATAATTTCATGCCATAGGTATATGATTATGGGGCGTCATACAATGTATGAGCACGCATAATAAATGGGAAAAGGTTAAACTCATTTGTCAAAAAATTGTAATATTCTATTGGTTAGAAACAAACTAGCAATCCCCCGCGTGCACAAAGGGGAAGGACTTACACAAGCAACGTGAGCACTGGCGCCGAGTGCCATTCGGGCCACCGTCTGACTGTCGTTCCACATAAGAATGGATATACTAATGTATTAACAAGACCTGTGTCTATTTACACTCACATGCATATATCCATTATGACAACTGCATTTCATAAATGGCAATTATACTTGTTTTTAATATGTTAGAATTATTTCATCCTTAAATACTTTTATTTCATTTTAAGAAGAAAATGAAATGAGAGAAAAGGCCCAGGGGGTCAGCGTGTGGTGCAATGGTAAAATCAGCTGGATTCCACATATCTAACTGCATGGTTTGAGTCCTGAACCCAGAGGCCTGAAAAATGTACCAGGCATATGTGCATGCCTGCCCAAAATCCCTGGAAGAGATTGAGAAAAACAAATTGCACTGTGGCCATCTCCTTGGGGGGTACGTTCTCAGTTTCTCTCTCTTTCTGGAAAGTACAAGCATCTATAGGAAAAGGAAAAAAAATAAAAGAAATAAAGGAAGTAGGTCTAGAAAAACAGAACTGGGAAGTAGAATTCTGAATTCCAGCCCTCCACAGTGGTCCTTCGGTAGTGCCAGGAATTGACACCAAAATGTTCTTTCTTGACTGTGCAGTGCACCAAAAATAACCTACCTGTGTAATGAAAGCAGTTATACATGTAATGAAACAGTACTTTTGTAGATTCAAAAAAAGTGTGTTTTTCCTCTCATTTTACACTTTAAAATTTTTTTGGATGATATGTTGAATGAATAGAGTTTCTATTTCTTGTCTCTCAACACTGAGTATACACGATTACATTTTTTTCACTATAGTAACAGAATTTTTACTTGGGAAATCATTCGAGGAATTAGGAGATGAGAGGAGCAACCGCCTAAGACATTTAAAATTCCCCACTGAGATTTGTATGACTTCAGCCAAGAAAGGAGGTTCAGTGATAAACTACCACCTTTATCACCCCCAGAAATAGAAGAGGAGCAGACCATCACCATCTGTAGCTAATTTTAGTTTCTATTGAAATTTAGTGTCATTTCTACGAATCTCTTGCGTCGTGTTCTCATTCATACAGGGAACAGGCCACGCCACGGCTACAAAGGAAGTGGACGAATGCAGGGGTTGGGGGAGCG
>NW_006159523.1:2068440-2071005 GCF_000334495.1 Tupaia belangeri chinensis | reverse complement strand
CTTTCCTCTCCCGTGTTGCTGTCTTTTCTGAACCTGCTGGACTCTGCCCTCCTTTTTGATCTGTTCTAGTTTCAGAGCCAAACGTTACTCCCCCACACAGGGTCCTTTTGGCAGCCTGAGGACTCATAAGAACTCTGGCCAGCTTTGGCTGGTTACACAGCAGATGTTTGGGAAGTCACAGTTTTGAAATTTCTATTCTCTGTAGAATAGAGAATGGGGCTTAAAAAATAATTTTGCCTGCATCACACTTTCTTCTCTTTTGATAGTTAAGAACTTGAAAGGCAATCTTGGAGGAGAAACAAAGTATCTGGAAATTTTCTGTGGATATCATTAAGCATTTATTTGATGATCAAAATAGTATCTATTTTAATAAAATATAGTGTCATATAAGAAGGCAATGATGTTTCATGAATCTGTTCTGTCAATACCTGCATGACTTTTCATTTTCACCATTCCCATTAAAAGAACCACAACAGCAACATGAACAACTATATTTTGTTAAATATTTCATGTTGTCAGTAGAGTAGAAGTAATTGAAGCCCTCAAAACCTATTTCTATTTTGCTACCCTAAAAATAAATGGAGTGCCCCCAAAAGTTAAAAAAAATCAATAAAAATATAAACATCACTTAAGTTTGATCTGATTCTAAGGTGATTTTAAAGTATACTATAAGAAGTTATCATTATTGACATGTATTCTGTAGTTTGTAAAATGATCGAGCTGGCTCAGTGCATTGTTGAGCTGTTGCTAATAAGTATACTTCTGAATATATCTGAGTTGTCTCTATCATTTATCTTCTGCTACTTTTCTTATTCTGTCTTTTGTCTCACCCCCTTTTCATTATTTATTATAACTGAAAAAGTCGTCGCTTCTCTTTACCTCTATCAGCACACTCCACACTGCTGTAACCAGAGCATTGCCGCATCTTTGTCGTTTTAAACCCCCCAGATGGATATACTGTCTACATTTCAGAAAGCACATTTAATCATAGCACAGAGAAGATAATTGCTGTCTTTCTGAGCTTCTAAAACCAAAGTGATTTAAAAGGTTAAAGAAGCTATCATCATGTTTTTCTTCCAATTATTTAAGTGGAAATTTTATAGAATAGAATAGACAGGACTGTAACAAAAACTGGTGACTAGGGCACTATTTAGCAATCTCAAATGTGGAAGGATCTGGATATTTTAAAGATAGTATCAAGAAGTTCTAAAAAATAGTTTCAAAAGCAAAAGTCAATTGGAAATAATGTTCCTGTGTGGGTGGAAATTATTTTCATGACTTTAATATTATGGACACCTGGAAGATGTTAGGTTTTCACATCAAACATTTTTAATAAATAAATTTCATCATACAACTTTTCATTCTATTGAAAATTACTCCTTAGACCTCAATACAAAGAGAATACCTAGGAAGAGATAACTTTAAATATGCCACAAGATTTTTGTCTCATGCTTTTGTCAATGATGGGCATCTTCATAATATCGGATAATGAAAAAAAGAAAATATATCCCAAATAACTCTACCAGCTCAGCTTTATCCTGACGCCAAACCTACAGACAGATACTATAATAAATACAGGTGCAATGTCAAATCTAGTAGTTGATTTTTTTTTAGAAATTATTTAATATTATGTATTTATTATTATTATTTTATTTATTGGGTTGTTGGAAAAGTAATAATGCATTTTTTGCATAGAAAAATATATCATGACTTTTTTGACAAATCGATAATTTGCTGTAGGACACATGAACTCACCAGAGAAAGAGAAATAAAAGAGAGGAGAGAGAGAGAGAGAGAGAGAGAGAGCAAGCCATTATGTCCAGGACTTGAATCGCAGTTGACCATGTGGGAGTCCAGTTCCTTAAGCACCATGCCACCTGCTGGTCCCCTAATCTAGTGATATTTTAAAAGGATAAATACATCAGCTACTTTACAACCAAGTCAGAACTTCTCCTGAAAGGCCAGACTCATTTATAAAATACACTAATGCAATTATACCACATTAAGAGATTAGAGGAGAAGGACCCTACATTCACTTAATTAGGTAAAGAAAATACAAATAAGAACATTATCAATTCATTTATGTATAAAGTATCAACAAACTAGGCTGAGAGGAATATTCCTTAACCTGAAAAAGAAGATGTCTCAAAAACAGCGACAGCTAAAATCAAACTAAATGCTGAACTTTTGAATGTTCTTCTTAAGATTGGCAACAGAGGGGCCAGCAGTTAGCGTAATAACTATGTCACTGGACTCCCATGTAGTCGACCGCGGTTCAGGACCTGGACCTGATGGCTTGAAACTCACGCCAGGCATGTGTGCATGCATACCCAAGATCCCAAGAGGAGAGTGGAGGAGAAGGGAATGCGGTGTGGCCATCCCCCTTAGGGGGTGATTTCTCGCTTTCTGTCTCTCTGTCTCTGTCTGTCTGTCTGGCGAGCGCACACTTGCTGTAGCTAAAACCTCTCAATAAATATATATATATATATATATATATAGGCAACAGGGACTAGCAGATGGCATAATGGTTACGTTGCGGGATTCCAACATCGTCAACAATGGTTT
>NW_006159523.1:2064899-2068343 GCF_000334495.1 Tupaia belangeri chinensis | reverse complement strand
CTTTCCTCTCCCGTGTTGCTGTCTTTTCTGAACCTGCTGGACTCTGCCCTCCTTTTTGATCTGTTCTAGTTTCAGAGCCAAACGTTACTCCCCCACACAGGGTCCTTTTGGCAGCCTGAGGACTCATAAGAACTCTGGCCAGCTTTGGCTGGTTACACAGCAGATGTTTGGGAAGTCACAGTTTTGAAATTTCTATTCTCTGTAGAATAGAGAATGGGGCTTAAAAAATAATTTTGCCTGCATCACACTTTCTTCTCTTTTGATAGTTAAGAACTTGAAAGGCAATCTTGGAGGAGAAACAAAGTATCTGGAAATTTTCTGTGGATATCATTAAGCATTTATTTGATGATCAAAATAGTATCTATTTTAATAAAATATAGTGTCATATAAGAAGGCAATGATGTTTCATGAATCTGTTCTGTCAATACCTGCATGACTTTTCATTTTCACCATTCCCATTAAAAGAACCACAACAGCAACATGAACAACTATATTTTGTTAAATATTTCATGTTGTCAGTAGAGTAGAAGTAATTGAAGCCCTCAAAACCTATTTCTATTTTGCTACCCTAAAAATAAATGGAGTGCCCCCAAAAGTTAAAAAAAATCAATAAAAATATAAACATCACTTAAGTTTGATCTGATTCTAAGGTGATTTTAAAGTATACTATAAGAAGTTATCATTATTGACATGTATTCTGTAGTTTGTAAAATGATCGAGCTGGCTCAGTGCATTGTTGAGCTGTTGCTAATAAGTATACTTCTGAATATATCTGAGTTGTCTCTATCATTTATCTTCTGCTACTTTTCTTATTCTGTCTTTTGTCTCACCCCCTTTTCATTATTTATTATAACTGAAAAAGTCGTCGCTTCTCTTTACCTCTATCAGCACACTCCACACTGCTGTAACCAGAGCATTGCCGCATCTTTGTCGTTTTAAACCCCCCAGATGGATATACTGTCTACATTTCAGAAAGCACATTTAATCATAGCACAGAGAAGATAATTGCTGTCTTTCTGAGCTTCTAAAACCAAAGTGATTTAAAAGGTTAAAGAAGCTATCATCATGTTTTTCTTCCAATTATTTAAGTGGAAATTTTATAGAATAGAATAGACAGGACTGTAACAAAAACTGGTGACTAGGGCACTATTTAGCAATCTCAAATGTGGAAGGATCTGGATATTTTAAAGATAGTATCAAGAAGTTCTAAAAAATAGTTTCAAAAGCAAAAGTCAATTGGAAATAATGTTCCTGTGTGGGTGGAAATTATTTTCATGACTTTAATATTATGGACACCTGGAAGATGTTAGGTTTTCACATCAAACATTTTTAATAAATAAATTTCATCATACAACTTTTCATTCTATTGAAAATTACTCCTTAGACCTCAATACAAAGAGAATACCTAGGAAGAGATAACTTTAAATATGCCACAAGATTTTTGTCTCATGCTTTTGTCAATGATGGGCATCTTCATAATATCGGATAATGAAAAAAAGAAAATATATCCCAAATAACTCTACCAGCTCAGCTTTATCCTGACGCCACACCTACAGACAGATACTATAATAAATACAGGTGCAATGTCAAATCTAGTAGTTGATTTTTTTTTAGAAATTATTTAATATTATGTATTTATTATTATTATTTTATTTATTGGGTTGTTGGAAAAGTAATAATGCATTTTTTGCATAGAAAAATATATCATGACTTTTTTGACAAATCGATAATTTGCTGTAGGACACATGAACTCACCAGAGAAAGAGAAATAAAAGAGAGGAGAGAGAGAGAGAGAGAGAGAGCAAGCCATTATGTCCAGGACTTGAATCGCAGTTGACCATGTGGGAGTCCAGTTCCTTAAGCACCATGCCACCTGCTGGTCCCCTAATCTAGTGATATTTTAAAAGGATAAATACATCAGCTACTTTACAACCAAGTCAGAACTTCTCCTGAAAGGCCAGACTCATTTATAAAATACACTAATGCAATTATACCACATTAAGAGATTAGAGGAGAAGGACCCTACATTCACTTAATTAGGTAAAGAAAATACAAATAAGAACATTATCAATTCATTTATGTATAAAGTATCAACAAACTAGGCTGAGAGGAATATTCCTTAACCTGAAAAAGAAGATGTCTCAAAAACAGCGACAGCTAAAATCAAACTAAATGCTGAACTTTTGAATGTTCTTCTTAAGATTGGCAACAGAGGGGCCAGCAGTTAGCGTAATAACTATGTCACTGGACTCCCATGTAGTCGACCGCGGTTCGAGTCCTGGACCCGGTGGCTTAAACTCATGCCAGGCGTATGTGCGTGTGTGCCCAAGATCCCAAGAGGAGAGTGGAGGAGAAGGGAATGCGGTGTGGCCATCCCCCTTAGGGGGTGATTTCTCGCTTTCTGTCTCTCTGTCTCTGTCTGTCTGTCTGGCGAGCGCACACTTGCTGTAGCTAAAACCTCTCAATAAATATATATATATATATATATATATAGGCAACAGGGACTAGCAGATGGCATAATGGTTATGTTGCTGGATTCCCACATAGTCAACAATGGTTTAAGTACGAGAGCCAGTGGCTTAAAACTCATGCCAGGAGCATGTGTGTACATGCCCAAAATCTCAAGAAGAGAATGGAGGAGAAGGGATTGCTCATGGTCATCCCCCTGGGGGGTACTTTGCTTTCTGTCTCTCTTTCTCTCTTTGGCTCTCCAGTCTCCAGTGAGTGCATATGACCTATCACAAAAAGCAAACAAACAAACAAACAAACAAAAAAAAACATTTGCGGTAAAAAGGCCTATCCCATAGTGCAGTAGTCAAATGCCATGCTTAGGGAGCTGTATCCCACACAACCAACCACTGTTCGAATCCTGGCCAATGTAGTTTGAAAAACACACTGGATGTGGGTGTCCCAAATTCTGACACAATGAAGGGTTGAAAAAGGATTGTGTTGTGACCACACCCCATTGAGAGGGGTTTTCTCTCTCTCTCACAAACACAGTTGTCCTCTGGCAATTAATGAAAAAAAAATATTGGCAAAAAGAAAAACATTATTTATTTACTTCATCACTTCTATTCAACTTCATACTGGATGTTATAGCCAATACAATGAGAAAGGAAATGAAGAAAGCCTACCTACCTCATTCTGCCTTCTTGGGCAAGCATGGATCAGTGATTGCCACAGGTAGAGTGAGTTGAAAGAGTCTTTACTTCAAAGAGGAACCTCGAGAATATTTAAGAAGATGGAAATGTTCTATATAACAACTATGATGATAAATAGAGCATTCTATACATGTGTTAAAATTGCACATTCCAAACTGTGAATTGTACTGTTTGTAAATTTTCAAAAAAGAAACAACAAGAATATGGATAGTTTAAAATAAAATTCAACTTGTAAATAAGACACTATTATTATAAGTCTAACTAACACAAAACGAATAATTTT
>NW_006159523.1:2018789-2064865 GCF_000334495.1 Tupaia belangeri chinensis | reverse complement strand
GGTAGGGAAAAGAACTCACCTAAATAACTGTTATTAAATAGAAGAAAAACCAAAAACATGAGCAAATATTACTTTTTCATTTGTAAATTTGTTTCTCAACTAGGTTAGCAGTTGTGCAATTAATTTATGTACACCACAGAATTGAATGAATAATGAAATATATTGGAAATACGAGAGTCTGCATCTCATTGACAGAGAACAAAGTTACAAATAAGAAAGGAGAAATTAAAGAAAATACCTGTAGTGATAGATTAGAATCAGAAATGTGTGAGTGCAGGTATTTGTAAGTGTGCACATGCACATGTGTGAGCACGTGTGTGTCTATGCATAGTTTAGTATATATACGTGTATTTTGAAACTCTATTCATGAGAGGTCCAAAATCAGTGATGAACACACTTACTGGCCAGTTCTTGGTTTCTAAGTACTCAACTTTAATAGAAGGAACAAGGCTGCTTGAAGAGGTAACTGAGGCCAAGTCAGGAGCAGCGGATAATAAAAGAAAAGCCTAGATGATCTTGTGATGCCAATAAGGAATTTTCCATAAAAAAAAATGAAGAAACATGTCAAAATACCCAGAAGCAAACAAATAGAAACATGAACCATAAAAGAGTCAACCTGAAAGAGTTCCAAATGAGGAAACTTGGAACCACTGGAGCAACTAGATAAATATTGATAGCTTATTATAGCCCACAATACTAAATGCCAAGTATATGCAGCTAAGTATATAGGTGAATAAGCAAATGAAGGAGGAGAAGCTCTTCTTTCATAAGCATTGCACTTAAAAAATGGATAAGACACAAGGACAATACAAAAGCATTATTAAAATGTAATTTTAGTTCTTGCAGAAAAAATTCCTCATGGTTTCTAAAAATCAGTGGATGGAAGCTTGAGCAGAGGTGTACTATTGGCATAGGCTCAAAGTATCTTCCCTGGGATATTTATTTTTTATGAAGGTATAAATTGTGGCTTAATAGTGCTCTCCCGTGAGTGCACAGACCCTAGGGCAAAATGTAAAGAAAGGAAAAGAAAAAGGAAATAGAAGCATCAAGCTTACCAATGAAATGGAAAGACGGAGGAACTGTCACAAATCTATGGTGACCTAGGAGGCATAGCAACGAATGACAATGTGTAATTCCAGATTGAATCTGTAAGCATAAAAAAATTCACAAAGAAAAAAATCTTATAAAATTTTATCTTACTAAATGGTATTGTGCCAATTATGATTTCCAAGTTTCAGTAGCAGTGAAATGATTATGCAAAATATTAACATTAGGGAAAAAAAAAAAAACTAGACGAGGGCTATACAGGAACTCTGACTGTTATTCTTGCCATTTTTTTGTAAGGCTCCAATTATTTCATAATAAAAAGTTGAAAGTATATATTATGGAAAGCTCAGAGGAATTATGAATACATGAGACACACTGCTATAATATACAGCTGTGAGCATTTCTCTAACACAGAGTATATCCTGCTTCAGCTCTGTGTTATGTTACTATTTCCCACTAAAATAAGAAATCTTTGAAGGTTATGGTCATGTTTGGCCACTCCTTGTTAAGTAAGCAGATGGATTAATAACTATGCAAATGAATGAATTTATGTGAGTATAAGAATCCAAATTTACCTTGGTAGAATAATTTTAGTAGTCTAGAGAAAAGAACCCTAAGAAGCTAATGTCTTCAAGTAGTAACAACTTCTGCATTTTTATAGACAGGGTGTATTCTGGCTGGAAAGCATTGCTACTGTACACTTGACTAAAGAGAGAGCTCTTTCTAGAATAGAAGTTTAAACTGAGTTTTAAAGTGAGGAACAAAGCATATGTGTCAGTGAGTAAAAGAGGAAAAAATTGCCGTCTAGCCTACCTAATTAGCTGAATCAGCCTAGTAATCACTGGGGGTGACATGTCGCCGTCAGGTTAAGCTGTAGGTTTTCTGAATCGAAAGAAGAGTAATTCTTTGTATAGACCTGGGGATAAGAAAATGCCTACTGGTAACATTAATAAGAGATGAAATTTTTTGACATTTAAAATTATTTAAAAATAAAATGAGCTGCCTTATTAAAGAGGTAAACCCCCTGTCACAGGACTTATTTAAAACAGTCTGGGAAACTTTTTATATGTATTTCTGGTTAAAATTGTAGGTGAGATTTAATTTTTCTTTTTAGGTTTAAAAAATTATTTTATTTAGTGTTATTTATTTATTCTAATTTGACTGGAGAGGGACAGAGAGAGAGAGAAAGTGAAAAAGCAAGCCACCAGATCGGGAACACAAACCACAGTTGCCATGTAAGAGTCCAGTGCCCTTAACCACCCCACCAAGTACTGGTCCTGAGATTTAACTTTTTTAAGGCCACAAACAGTGCTCAGATTCTCTGAATCATTTTAGAGTCCTAGAAGCAATCTATAAACATATGAGTGGGCTTCAAAAAGATTATGGAACATGTGTAGCATGAAAAATGTATGAAATAAACTGATATGTTCATTTCATTTCTCCACGGAATGTTGAAATCTGAAATCTGATCTTAGCACAAGCACCACAGGGAGCTAGAGAAGATTCTTTACTTACTTAGGTAGTGATATTTGGACCAGTTGAATCTCTGCTTCATTCCTGGCACAATTTTTTGGATACTACTGATATGCCTTCTCTAAAATATAAACTTTCACTACCTCAATAATTTCTCTTGAGAGGAAGAAATTTTAATGTTTATTGGTTACCTTCTATGAGTCCCTGGCTCTGTACTTTTCTCCTCTAAATGTGTTTAAATCAAAAGAAAAAATAAAAAAATAAAACACAATGAATGAATGAAGAGAGACAATACGCATTGATGTTCTGAAACTAACAAGTTTGATCGTCACCATTCTGCATGAAAAAATATTGTTTTAGTGAAAATCTGTAGTAAATCACTGACACCCCCTCTGCCTAACTAAATCTGCTCTGCAATCACTTTTAGCACATTGGACAAACAGTAAGTGAAGGGTTTCAGGAGCCAGGACCATGCAAATGAATTGCTGCCTCTTCAAATGTGTTTCAAAATGCATTCTGTGCAGAAACTACTTTACCAAAACAGTTACATATCAAAACAGGCACAGGACTTCTAAGATAATATGATCTGCTATCTTAAAAAAGGTAAGACATAAATGTATGGTGATTAATTTATAAGTTTTAGACTACAGACATAATATTATTAGTAAGGTCTCTGTGCTTAGGACATCATGGAACTAGGCAAAGAGGATCTCCTCCTTTCAGGAGATTGTTGAAAATAACAGATGTAAATGACCACAGTAGTAGAATAATATCACCAACACTTCTAGAAATGCAAACCTTTCTCATTGTAAAGAGAAAGCGTATGTGTCTTTGTCCATGATGTGGTAAGTACATACTACATGCATGCCATGAAAAACTATACTGGACCCCACAAACAATAATAAGAAGTACATTTTTTTTGGAGGGGTGGTTTCTGCTATAGGGCACATACACTTGCCAGAAAGACAGAGAGAGAGAGACAGAGAGACAAAAAGCAAGAAATCACCCCCCAGGGGAGATGGCCAGGCTGCAATCCCTTCTCCTCCATCTCCTCTTGGGATTTTGGGCACGCACGCACACGTGCCTGGCGTGAGTTTAAGCCATCGGTTCCAGGACTCAAACCATGGTTGACTACATGGGAGTCCAGTGATGTAGCCATTACGCCAACTGCTGGTCCAAATAATAAGTGCAATTTTAAAAGAGCATATAGATCCTACAGTGTCATGACCTGCTTAGATTCCCTCCAAAAATGATCCTTCAGAATGCCTACATTTTTTTTAAAGAGGTTTTTTGCTATGGGGCACATGTGCTCGCCAGAAAGACAGAGAGATAGAGAAACAGAAAGTGAGAAATCACCCCCCTCCCCCCAAGGAGATGGTCATGCCACAATCCCTTCTCCTCTATTCTCCTCCCGGGATCTTGAGCATGCATGCATGTGTGCCCGGCATGTTTAAGCCACTGTGTCTAGGACTTGAACCAAGTCGACTACATGGGAGTCCAGCGACATACTGTTATTCCAACTGCTGGTCCCAGGATGCCTACTTTTTGAATTAATAATTATATTTTAGGAGCATTGTAAGAAAATAGCCTAAGTGATTAATTTTTAAAAATAGCTTAAAAAAAGTGGTTTAACCAGCTTGCAGATATGACAACCCCAGAAAGCACATATTCTCAGAAAGATCTTAGATAAATAAAATCCGAAAGCAAGAGGTCACCATAGAAAAAGGACTTCTCAAGATGGTGGCTGGTCTCCAGCATCCCTTGTTCCTTTTTTGATTTCCTGGTTCTTCTCCTTCCTCAGACACTTGGCTGGCTTTTTTCACAGGCTTGTCCTAAGCCTGAGAGGGAAGGGACAATAAATACCTAACAAGGGAATAGGAAAGTTTAATCAACTTCCAGGAAGATTGTACACCTCATAGTACCCAGTCGTGAGCAACGAGGGGAGGAACTAGTTCACTAGGTTATAAATAGCTTGTTAGAACCATTCCAGTTGTGCCTGCCCATGAGACACCTGATCTTGCAAGATCACCATTACAGTCTCACTTCCCATGCCTCCTATCTCCATGTAATTCTTTGCACTGAACAGGTGAGCATGTTCCCCACCAGTATTACTTAGGTTTACAAGTCATCTACCCTCCCTTGTGGAAAATACAGAATCAAATCATGTTTCTTCCCTTGAATCAGCTCATAACCATTTTGTCTGCAGCCACACAGACAATTTAGAAATAATTAAAATACAAGTAGATAAAAATCTGAGGTAGAGATAAATGTTGCCTGAATATACTATAAACATAGAACTAGTCTGAAACCACATGTGCTTATTCCATAATGTCTGGACACTGATTTCACAAATGAAAGCAGACACTGCGTAGCAAAGATTTTCGCCTTGCTGGGAAAGAGTCTGGCCTTTGCGCTTGACTTCTGGGAGGTCATCTTTAAGCCCTTTAAATGTCATGCCTGACAGAAGCATCTTTGCCTGGGTGCTTTTTCTCCATCCAGACAGTAATGAAGTGATTTAGAACAAGACTTGTGTTAGCCAGATGGTAACAATATGATTTAGGGTGAAAGCTCTGAAACATAGCAACAATGTGATACAAGTTATGGAGATGAAGAGCAGCCTACTGAACAATCTCTCATGCCACTGTGATGGGACACCAATAAAACTTTGGACAAAGAGGCTCAGGCAAGCTAGCATGGCTGCCAGTGCTCTATGGTCTAGTCATGCAGGTGGAGGGAAAAAGGAAGTGCTCTCTCTCTCTCTCTCTCTCTTTTTTGGAGAGGTTTTTGCTATAGAGTGCATGTGCTTGCCAGAAGGACACAGAGAGACAGAGAGACAGAAAGTGAGAAGAAATCACCCCTCAGAGGGATGGCCATGAGCAATCCTTTCTCCTCCATTCTCCTCTTGGGATCTTGGGCACGCATGCACACACACGCCTGGTGTGAGTTTAAGTCACCGGGTCAGGGACTCGAACCACGGTCAACTACATGGGAGTCCAGTGACATATCCATTGTACCAACTGCTGGTCCCCGAAGCTCCCTCTTTAGAGCCCTCCTAGAATCTGCCCTATACGTCTCTGTTTTCTCTTGGCTGATTGTATTCTCTTTCTTTGTGATAAATCATAACCATTAGGATAACAACTTTCAGTCAGGTCTATGAGTTCTTCTGGAAAAATCATCAAAACTGAGAGCAAGTTCAGAAACTTCCTGAACTAGAGATTTGTGCCAAAAGTGAATATGGTTCTTTCTGTATAGGCTCTTTCTGTTAATTTCACAGCTGATAAAAAATATCCCAGATGCTTTTTAAAAAACTGTATATTATATAACAAACGTATCTGAGTTATATTGCAAGTTGCCTTGTGGTTTGTGACCCTACAACTTAAAGAAGGCAGGAATTAATGAAAATTTTGATAAACAACCCCATTACTCCTTTCTCTTCAGGTTAGGTTAACCACAAACTATACAATAACTTTATGTAAGTTTTAGGAACCGCAATGAGGGTCTATCTTCCATCATTGTCCCCAGCGCTTTTATTTTACAGCCATTACGTTTTTATTTTATAGCCATTACGTTTATTTTACAGCGTTTTTATTTTACAGCGTTTCTGTAACTGATTATGTGTAAGCAGTATCTGCAATTGTTCTGGATTTACCTGTTGCTGATTTTAAGAGACTTGCAACTTTTTCTTAGCAAACTAGGTTATTCACAGATGTGAGATATTAGATACAGAGAATTCTGTTTCCTCAGATGCAAAAGGTAGCCCCAAAGTAGTACTCTAGGTTTTTCTAAAAGGACCCTTGAACTAATTGTCTATTCCCCTGAGTTTTGAGTGAACTAAATGCATTTCCATTATCCCCCAGTTTTAAAATCTGTCCATAATGATGGTTACTCCACATGAGAATGATTGATTTGCTTGCTTATCTTTCATATGAGATAGGTAGGATCTATGTATTTTATCTTATGTCAGTGCAATAGTACAGTATCAGATAAATATCAGAGATTTTGTAAATGTTTATTGAATGAATAGATGAAGCAAAACATGCCATAAATGGGTTGACAATTAGTATATCGATTGATTTGAACCAATTCTACCTGATAGGTTTGCTCCTTTTTGGTCACAAATATATTTTATATATATACATACACACTAATATATACACATACACACACACACACCTCATAGGTTTAATCTTTTGGGTCACAAATATATATTATACATATATATACACACATATACACACATACATGCACATGCACATACATATATACACATATATACTTATACATGTGTATATATACACATATACACAGAGACATATATTTATACATGCGTATACATGTATATGTGTATGCATGTGAAAATGTGTGTACACTTTTTATTTAACATACACTCCAAAAACAAACATACATCTATAAACCAAAGTATGAATGCATATTTGCCTTATGTGTGCATATTCTTACTATAATAACTCTTTTAATGGTTGCTGAGTTGTCTTTTATTTTCTATCTTCTTTTCTACCTTCCGAAAAGAAACCTGATAGATATTCTGCCTTAAGATCTCTTTCAAGGTAGTTTTTTAAAAATGCATTTTAACCTATTTTAATCACATCATTTAATACATTTTTACGTATTTTTAAATTACATAAAAAATATAACCATAAGAAAAGTAGAGAGATTCCCTTGACTTTTTTCTTATCTTTTTTCTAAACTATTTTCTATTTTTTATGATCATAATCTCAGACTATATTATTTTTTTCAGACTTGATTTTCATGAGTAAAATTACTATTATGATACTGGCTTTTTATATATATTCATAACTTTATTATTATTATTATTATTATAATTATTATTTTACCCATCATTCATTTTTTTGCCCTATAAATTCTCAGAAAAACTTCTCAAATTTGTTTTATTCACCAGTGACTTTTTTTTTTTTTTTGAGATTTTCACCATAGGGTCATGCACTTGCTGGATAAGACACAGAGATAGAGAAAGGAGAGAGAGAGTAAGAAATCCTGCCTCCCCAGAAGGGATGACCATAATGCAATCCCTGCCCCTCCAATCTCCATTCAGGATTTGGGACACATGAACATGTGATTTTTCAAGCATCTGGGTCTAGGACTTAAATTGTGGAGTCAGTCACGTGGGATCTCACACCACCTGTTGATCCAATAACTTATTTGGTAGCAATTTTACATTTTACTGTTTCAAACTCAGATTTTAATTTTACAATTATATTTTTATTTTCTTTTCAATTTTTTCAAAAGAATTATGTATTTAATTCCATTTGTTATTATTAGTTTTTAGTTTGACCAGAGAAAGAGAGAGAGAGAGAAAGGGAAAGTGAGAAAGGAAGCTGCCACATCTGGGACTTGAACCGCAAGTGGGAATGTAGTGTCTTTAACTACCACACCACCTTCCAGCCCCATCTTTTCAATACTATAAATTCATTAAGCACCATTTTATTTCATTTTGACAATTTAAACAAAATGCAAATCATACCATAAATTTCTTTCTCTTTCTTTTTTTTTCTGAGAGAGATTTTTGCTATAGGGTACATGTATTAGCCAGAGAGAGACAGAAGGTAAGAAATCATCCTTAGAGGGGATGGGTATGCTGCAATCCCTTCTCCTCCATCCTCTTCTCTGGATTTTGGGCATGCGTGCACATACACCCAGCATGAGTTCCAAGCTACCAGTCCAGGACTCAAACCACAGTCAATCATGTGGCAGTCCAACACTTTAATCGCTATGCCACCTGCTGGCCCCACTAATCATATGTTTTCTAAATTCACTTTGTTCACACATTGCTATTAAAATTACACATAGCCTTTTTTCTGGACTTATTTTGTTTCATTCTTATTGCAGAATTATACGTGAGTTTAGACCCAGGCACCTGTTTATTTATTTCAGACGCTCCTTTTGGAATTATTTCTAGATATGGGGATTTTTTTATTACTATATTTACAGCTGTTTCTGATGTCCTCTGTGCTCCCCAGCTGCCATTCGACCCTCATCTTATCTCTAGAACCAAAGAGCAGCTTATGGTAAACAGTCTGAAATCAAGAGCAAAACATGGACCCATTAACACTTGACCATTGTGTATGACTGGCTCCTCTCATTCTTAGATAGTGCTATGAATAAATTGAAGACACGACATGAATACAGAGTCTAGATGTTTTTAGTGCAATAAATATTCAGAGATAACCATTTAATATATATTTATGTATATATATATATATGTATATATGGGAACTTCAAAAAGTTTGTGGAAAATAGAATTAAAATATGAGAATTTTGGTGCAAAAAAAATTGAAATCCATGCTTAGCTGTTTCATATGTATTTTCCAAAACATTTTATGTATGTATTTTTTTAAATTTCTCATAGGGCCTGTGCAAAAGGTGGGAAGCAACAGAGAGAGAAAGTGAGAAAGCACCTGCCATGGGGTATGGTCATGCCTCTAACCTTTTCCTCCATTTACCCTTCCTTTTGAGATTTTTAGGGATGCACTCAGACATAATTGACATGTTTTTCAAAAGATCCATGATTCAACCCATGGTCAGCCAAATGGGATTGTGTGACTGTTACCACTAGAACTCAGGGTGACCCAGTTCAAAGACTTTTTTTGAAAACATACATATAGGTATACACATAGACATTCATAGGGACACAGGATTTTTGCTGAATAATATAATAATGACACTACAAATTCTTGAACAATCTATACATTTTTCTATGGAAATTTGTCTTTTTAACAATGTTTTGGATGGCATTTCTTCAAATGTATAAGATGTTAATTAAAGGCATTTAGTCATCATTTCTTCTAGTTATATATATTTATTTGCTATAATATAGTATATTCTATAATATAACTCCATATATATTATATACTCTGCATAATAACCTATGGATATGGAAAAAAGTAGAGAGGGAGAAAGAGAGAGAGAAAGAGCAACTGAGACCATTGGTTGTGAAGCAGGAAAGAAAATTTGTTCAACCTGTAAAGAAAATAGGCAGTTAGAAATAAGCATTAAATCATTCTTATTTAATAATGTGTCCTTTAGGGGATACTTCAGTGATAGGATACTATAAAAACAACAGAATCTATGATGATCAAGATTAATAGTGAAGTCACTGATTTACTTAATTTAAAATCAACAGTTTTATAACAAAACCATGTTTCCTATCTTTTCCTTTGTGTTCAGTCTTTTATAAAATGTACTCTTAAAGTTCAGAACAGCATCTGCATCATATGCATTGTGGATAACTCAATATATTGAAATAAAGGAGACCTCAAATAATTTCATAAATTTTTAACTAAAATAATTCATTTTTTATAAATGTAGTACCTCTTTAGATAAAGAACCTGGAGAAACCAGCAGCCAGTGATGCATAATTAAATCTGTGAACTATTTCATTTTGTTTTGCAAAAGAGCCCTAGTTTATCTTAAACTATAATATAGTTCACAAACAAGGAGAAAAATAAAATAATGTCTCACCAGATACTTAACAGAATGCCTTGATACTGCCTTAATTTTGTTTGTTCAATTGCTCTTTGGATTTTTATTAATCTCTCCCCATCTTTCACAGTCAGTGTTTAACATGATGCGACTCAAGGGCACTTGTAGCACGATGAGCAATTTGGTGTGCAGTGGCCTGAGCTTTAATCCAACAGAGCACACATTTTAGGCAATTTTTATAAAACCAGGAAAAAAAAAGATCAAAAGGATTGGCTCTTGACTATGGTCAGGTACTATTGTTGATGCTATATTTATTAATTATTTATTAAGTAGCTCTTCTGAACATGGCATTAACTATACTCTGTTGCCTTGTGCAACTGAGTAATGACTCCATTCCAGGTCTCCAAGTGCTCATGGCTTAAAAGGGAAGATGTGAAATACACTCAGTTAACAATGTCCAACTGGACGATCAGAAATTGAGGGGGAGAGGCACAAAGGGCAGAGAGAGTTTACAGGAGGGGGCTCTCTGCCCTACAAAAAGAGAGAAGACTTGGTAGTAAATCATCAGTCCAACTAAGTGTTAATGAATGGATAACAAGCAGTTAGATAGATATGGGGAAATTGCATTCTGGCTCTATCAGAATGCACTGATAAAGAATAAGGGGAGGCAAAGGTTCTATTAATACATTGGACCCTATGTAAGCTTTGACTAGATTATTTATATAAAGTTTAACGTACTTAGGGCTAGCTTCTGTGAGACTATAAATGCTACACTGAGGGATCAGTATTTATCTGGAATCAATACACAACAAATGGTAAACAAATAGAAGCAGATTGTTGTTTTATAACAATGTTAGCATATAAACATTCTGTAAGCATCTCATTATGAAGGACACAAATAAATAAAAATAAAATGCATCCTCTGTGGGAAAATTTTATATCTCCTCCATGTTAATTTTAGAGTCATGTGATTCAGATTAAATCCAATGGTTTTACTTTTATGTGTTAAAAATGATTTATGTGTCCAGAAAAAAAGTGGTCCATAAATACTGAGATTCTAGTAACCCATGTTTATGTCTTCAGAAACATATTGCCATAGAAATGCAAGCTATAGCCATCAGCTGGTGACAGCCACCCACATGGAAAACAAAGGCTCAGGAGAACACGTGGGGGTATGCCTTGTGACTTCGTGACATTTAAAAGCAGGGAATGTCACTGCCCAATTTGTTGCTCGCTGAGGTAAACATACATATGAGCAGAACAAGAGAAAAGGGGAACTGAGGACCACCACGGTATCCACTCTTCCGCTTGTTCCACTCAACCCT
Source organism: Tupaia belangeri chinensis (assembly GCF_000334495.1). Taxonomy (NCBI): domain Eukaryota; kingdom Metazoa; phylum Chordata; class Mammalia; order Scandentia; family Tupaiidae; genus Tupaia; species Tupaia belangeri. The sequence goes on along the minus strand of NW_006159523.1, from coordinate 2,053,562 downwards.
CAGTAACTCCCCTAAAATGAAATCCTGCTTAGAGTTTCCTTTTGTACTAAATACTATGCGTAACAACTTCATTCCACAAGTTGTATTTTCAACCTTCCCTTTGGATCCTCACATAACTTTTCCATAGAACATATTAATTGCATGTGGTAGGTTGTGAGTTCAAGACAAAAGATGACATTTCACTTTCAGTTTTTTGAGGACAATGAATCTAATAAGGAAAATACTCCAAGATCCTTGTAGGCATACTTAATGGCTGCATCTCTCAGAAGATTTGGTGTAATTTGTTTTGTGATGGGAATTGAAACTAGATACTTCTTCAAAGTTCCTGAGGTGACTCTAATATATATCCAGGGTTAAGAACTCTGTTATGAATTTAAGGTCAACAGAAATTAAGAACTTGCAATCATGTTTTGATTCAAATTTTGCTGTTGCTTTGTTCCTGCTCATGTGTGTACATGTCTTTCTGTGTATATATGTTTTAATTGTCCTGAAGATTATTAGAGTAGGTGTAAAAGGGAGGTATCCTGGGAGTGAAGCCTTTTTACTATAGTTAGATTTTTGCCATAGGGTGCATGCATTCACCAGAGAGAGAAAGAAAGAGAGAGAAATGAGATATCATTAAGCCACTAGGTGGGGATTTGAACTGTGGTTGGTCAACCATGTAAGGAATTCAGCACCTTAACCACCATGCCACCTACTTCCTGCACTGAGAGTGAAATCTTAAGAAACAGTTTAGCTTTGGAATTAGATAAATTTGGCAAACTCTTGATTATTGAACTTATGTAATATATCTTGGGAGATAGTGGTATTACAATGTGATGCTCAGAGAGTCTGAGTCACATGGGAAGGTTTCATGTTCATGCCTGGAATGGATGATGAGTTGCAACAGTACTCTGACAGCCGTGATTCAGGGCTGGCTGAAGTAGAGGTAGAGCAGAGTGTCAAGATGCTGTTGAAGGACTCTATGTGTGTCTGTTAATGTTTAGAAACTAATGTTTATGCTGTGTTGTTCACTTTCTCTGTCTCTCTCTGTGCCTTCTCCTCTATTCTCCTCTTGGGTTTTGGGCACGCACATACACATGACTAGAGTGATTTCCCACCACCAGGCCGGAATCTCAACCCTGGTTGACCATATGGGATTCTAGTGCCTTAACCACCAGCTACCTGTTGGCCCCTAGCCTACTTTTTATTCACAGTATGTGTTCTAGAAATATTCAATATGGATGGACTTCTGTTATTGTAATTAAAGAGGATACTGGAAAGTACATCTCTAGAAATATGGACGGGTGATCTAGACTGCTCCTGCCCTTCTCATTTGGTAAAAATGGAGTTAATGAAACTGTACATGCTCAGATAAGGACCTATGGAGACTGAAGTGTTTATAGCTAAACTATTTATCAGTATTATCTAGTGTTACTACAGATAACAGGATGCTCTTTTTTAGTATCAGGAAGAAGGTAATAATTATTTTCCTCTTTAGGCTCTCTTTTAAAGGGGAATAAATAGGGCTTGAAAAATTTTTTCATAAAGGATTTTGTAATTCTAAGGAGTTATTTTAAATTCTAAAGAATTTGTTAGGGATCAACAGAAGCAACAGGCTTCTAGAACAGCATGGATTTATTAACTCTGAGTGAATGAGTGAGTGCGTGCTCAGAGAAAATGATTAAAATGCCTGATGTCATGTCTTTCTACTTAAAAACAACAGGAAACATATTAGAAGGGTAGGCTATCTGATAGATGTGTTTTCCAAATTCCAAGGTATTCTTTATAGGCTTTCAGTAGTTATTCCATGTGATTCCAGTGACTCTGCTGGACAGAAGAGTTACAAAAATTGATGGTCAAACTTGGCTCTTTTGATGCAGAGAAGTGGAAAAAAATAAGAATTACTGTAATAAAGACAAAATTTTTATTTAGTGTTTTAATATTTCATGTTCATTGACCTGATAATACTTTAGCAATATTAAATTTTCTGATTTTTTACTTATATTTTATTATTTGTCTCTAAAATGATTTAGGGATCGTTTCAACATAATTTTAAAGAAAAAAATTAACAAAGTTATTCAAATTTTTTTTTTGAGCAGTTTTTGCTATAGGGCACATGCACTCGCCAGAAAGACAGAGAGAGACAGAGAGACAGAAAGCGAGAAATCACCCCCCTCTCCAGGGGGGATGGTCACACCGCAATCCCTTTTCCTCCATTCTCCTCTCGAGATCCTGGACACACACACGTGCCCGGCATGAGTTTAAGCCACCAGGTCCAGGACTCGAACTGCGGTGGACTACATGGGAGTCCAGTAATATAGCCATTATGCCAACTGCTAGTCCCTGTTATTCAAAGTTTTAAAAAAAGCTTATTGAATTATTTGAACTAGCAATGTAAGTAAAGCATATATTCATTAGAAAGTATTTCACAGTGTCTTTTCTAGACCGGTCAAAGGATTGTTCCTGTTTTTGATATGGAAACCCTGGCCTCAAGTTTTTTACAATTAAGTAGACAGGATAGTGATACTGTTGATTTGAAACTTGTTCAGTTTTAGACTTGGTTTTTTCTGATAACGCATTCAAAAAATTTTGAAAAAAGAAGAAGTTGAAGTAAACAAGAAATGCAAAAATAGAATTGGGATTGGGGGCCTGCAGGTGGCATAGTGGTGAGGTGCTGGACTCCCACATGGCCAACTAGGGTTTGAGTCCCAAACCTAGCACCTTGAAATTCATGTCAGATGTTTGTGCGTGTGTGCCCAAAGTCCTGAGAGGAGAATGGAGAAGGGATTGTGATGTGGCCATTCTGCCTGGAGCAGTTATTTCTCATTTACTCTCTCTGTCTCTCTCTATCTCTTTCTGTCTCTCTGGCAAGCCTGTGCACCCTATAGCAAAAATTGAAATACCGTTGGAGCTAGGATTTTCAAGATGAATGGGGTTTGACTAATAAAACTCACAAAGGAAAGAGTAATTGATGATGTTGCAGTAACTCCTGAGACCGTTCATGCGACATGAGGTGGAAATTTATTTTGTGTTCACCTTTTCCTTGTATCACTGTTCAATGTCTAGCCTCTTACTTCTATCTCTAGTGCCCAGAACACTGACTTGCATACATATTAATCATTTAAAGGTGATTAACTATGAAAAGAATGATACACTCAAAGATCAAGGTTTGAAAGCCAGAATTAATTACAAAAATATGGTTGTGCTACTTAGAACTGTATTTGATCTCTAAATATAAAATGTACTCCTCTGTTGTAATGAAGCAGTAAAAATGTGGAGAGAAGCTAGTAAGTTCTCCCTGTCTTTTAAAAGAAACTCAGAGTTATGAATTTATTACGAATACCTCCTTATCTTTGCTCACATGAACATATGGCAATTTCCATATATGAATTTATATATCTTTCATCTGATTCTTGTATATAAAAATGAAGGAGCAAGCTGCCAGAATAATATTTTTTTCTTAATATAAAATAGGTATAATTTTAGATTATATGTAAATATGTATCACTTTCTTGTTTAATGCTTGCATTATATAAGGTACTTTTTAAAACAATCCATTAGGGTTCTATCAATGGACACTAACCTGTTCTAATTTTATTATTATGCTATATATATATATATATATATATATATATATATATATATATATATATATTCTTTTCTGCAAAGATGGTGGGGTAGAAAGGTGTAATCTATGTTTTATCTCTATTTAGTTATGTTGTACAGTATACTTTCAATAATTACATAGTGAATAGTCCACGGTCAAAGTTGCCATCACAAGGATTATTATTGGTGAATGTTTTTATGTCAATGCCAATAGGATTATTGAAACAAAGCTTATGTCTCTTCCTGTTAATGAGGTCCAGCTTAACTCTTCTTATTTTTTTTTACCTTGTGTATCTCTTTTCTTTTTCAAAAATTGTTCATTCAGAATATTTACTAATTTTCATTGGTTTGTTCTGAAACATCTGTAAAAATTAATAGTATATTAACATTTCATATTCCACATATTTTCTTTTTATGTACATTATACTCATGGGGGAGTCTTCAAAAAGGTCATGGGAAATATATTATTATGAGAAACTATAAATGGCTTTGAAAATGTTTGTACCCAAATAAACTTGTATTCCATTCCATGAAACTTTTGACGTCCTCTCATGTGTTACTTCAGTTGTTTTTATTGTGATCATCTTATAGAAAATAATTTATGCAGAAATGTACTCATTGTGTTTTTCTTGTGGCTAACATTTTCTCTTTCTGTGTCTTATATTTTCCCTTTCCATTTAACATGAAGATCTTTCCAGCCCTAAGTGTGTACAAATATTATGTAATATTCTATTTCTAATGACAGACTTTATTTCAGGGAAGCCTATCAGAGAAAATTAATGACACTGGTTTAAGTTTTAAAATGCACACTAATTGCTTTAAGTGGAAAGAAAGTATGTTGAAAATGCAAACTATGTCACATCGATAAGTACTTGCTGTGTGCTAACTACAGGCTTCGGTCTGAGCAATAAGCTTTCTTTCCCCTCGTGGATCTTTGTTTCTGCTCCTTTAGCCCAGGGCTGACTTGGTAGGTGCAGCCTGACTTATTTCATTCTGATGTGGCCCAGGTGAGCTTTTCTCATGCTGACCAAGCTGCAGAAGGACTACCACGCTGCATGAGTGTATTTTAAATATCTATGTGCATTGAGTTTGTAGACACCCTATTGATCAAGGCAGGACCTGAGATCCAAGTCAAGGTTTGAGGAAGAAGTTGTGCCTGTAATGGAAATTTACATGAATAAAATGTGGGGTAAAGACATAGATTCATAATTTATCTAATTTACACATATATAAATGGAGACACATTCGGTTATGCATTTACATACAACAATATATCCATGTGAATATAAACTATGGTAAAACTTGGCAGAAGTCAAATGCTTAATCACAACTTTCTAAGAGTTATTGTCAAATAGCAAATTTCTCTGCAAAGATCTAAGAAATTAGCAGTTCCCAATCGGCTTGTGTTATGGTGGTGAAAGCAGCTGGGTCTCATTGAGCTGACTGTAGGTTTTGAGTCCTGGACTCAGCGACTTGAAAGACATGTCAGGCAGGTATGTGCGCGTGCTCAATATCCTGAAGGAAAATAGAGGAGAGAGGATTGTAGTGTGATCATTCCCCATGGAGACGCTTTCTCACTTTCCCTCTTTCTGTTTCTCTCTCTAGTGAGTGCATGTGTCCCCTGGGAAATTAAAAAAAAATAATAAAGATAAATTCGCACTTTTGTACTAAAAAGAAGAATCTCATACCTAGTTGGAAGCATAGTTTTGAAGAAAATCTTTGCAAGAAAATTAACCATATCTAACTGAAATAACTTAGTTGCACCAATAGTTGCTTTACTCCTTTTAGACTTTCTCGCATCTAACTTTGTCTGTCTCTGTTCAGTTTTCTAGGTAGACATTCTGTAACACTCAGGCATTTAGGCTATGACATTCCGTTTTGTTTTCCCTGCCTAACTTGAGTAGAGGAAGAAGCCAACACTTACATTTGTTCTTCAAAGTATATCATTTTTAAAGGTATATTTCATATCATGACTTGGATTAGTGTCTCACATAGTTACAGATTCGAGAAACAGTTTTCAATGACAACATAAATTTTTCACATTTCAGAATATTCCCAAAGCTTTGAGGCACTTAGATTTCTCTCTCTCTCTCTCTCTCTCTCACACACACACACACACACACACACACACATTGCATTTGACCCGATAAGGGCAACATTGATTAAAAAGAAAAAAAAAAGAATAAGCACAGGTTAAATGCTAGCCAAATAATCCATAGACCTTTTAAAATCTATCATCAAGTGATCAATGTAGAGATAACGAACCGATGCCAAGAAAAATGCCTAAAGAGCTTGCCAAGGAGCCAGATGCTCCTACTGTTGAATTATCTCTTGCACATTGGCATCAGCATCTTACAACTGGCACACCTACAGTATCGCTCTCACTGCACTACCGTACGGCTTTAGCTAATTATTTAAAAACAGTTTGCTTCTTATTCAGTCAAGACTCTGTATATGTTTATTTTCTTTTTCCCCAAAAAATCAGAACTTTTCTTGGATAAAGCATAAGAAAGAAAATATGTTTGAAATAGATTTGCTTAATAACCTGAATAAGTTATTAGATAAAAATGACGTTATCATTCATATCATTCATTGCGGCCAGCTCTTTTTACAGCTGCTTAGGTTTTCTGTTTATTCAGTCTTTTTCTAAAAATTGGTTTTCAGGATTCCAATGATCGGGTGAAAAAAATAAAATTTAGTCATCAGTTGCTTAACATAGCGATATGCTATGTGTTGTAAAGTTAATAAACAAAAGAAAACCAAAAACATGTTTCTTTGTATTTGTAGTCTAAATATTTTAATAATGTCTGGGCATATCCTGAAATAAATACTTGTAACCAGAAGAAGTAGTTAATTAATTTGAACATAATTGAATGTACTGTGCTATATTTTAAACTATTGACATTCCTTCCAACATTCTTTGCTTTTCTTCAAATAGCATTTTAAGGTGTGTTAAATGCATGAAAGCATTTCTTAGCCAAAGCATTGAATTTAAGAAAAAATTCTTCTCAGCGTATCAGGGCAAATTTAAACAATCATGTTACTTGCGATTCTCTACAGTGACTGTGCTATTATTTTTCTAAATGTGTCAACAATCTTTCAAAATATTGGCTTTTATGTTTATCTAAAGATAGAAAAAGTTTTGAAACTCTTATTTTTTATTTTAAGACAATCTGATTTCCTTAGAAATTATGAAACATTATGCCAAGTGAGAAAAAGGACTAGGAAGAATCAAAACAACATTATGTAAGGTTCATACAAAATAGAAAGAGCTGAGATACTTTGCTATAATCATCTTTTTAATGTACTAAAAAATATTTTGCCATGTAGGTGGCAAATTTATTTTGGAGAAAATTTCAAAGAAAAAGATAATTTAATACACCCCATAATAGCAGCATGTGTTGGTGAAAATAATTGAGTTTTACATAGCTTAAAGAAAAATGAAAGCTCTTCAATTTAGTTTTTTGGTAGGTTGTTGAAAACCAAGGACCGAGTTTATGTATGCCATCATGTATTCAATAACGCCAAGTGTGTTGAAGAACCGGAAATAAAGTGTAAATGAAAAGAAGAGGCACTTATATGGTGTAATTGGCATATTTTGATCATTAGTAAGTATTTTTCAAAAAGTGGTTTTCAGATCAAATATTTTTTATTTAACACATGTTTTAATGAAACATATGTTTTAAAAAAGATTGTCATTTCTTTCCCCTGTTTAATAGAGGTTGCAATGATTTCACAAATGTCAGCATATACCCAAGAAAACATGAAGGTACTCCAAAATCCTGTTAAAAGTACAAGATTTTTTGGTAGCAATTTTTTTTTAATCTATGTGGTTATTTTTATAATACACGTGTTCCCTGAGCTTTTTAGAAGAGTCATTGTACATACATTACTGTGTCTCTACAATACATTTATATAAGATCTAAATTTGCCAAAGCATAGCATAATTTATTATATTCCGAAGTGATGTTGGTGATTTATATTTTATATGACTAATGTACAAGTTCTTGTGTGTCCTTTGAGAATTTATATTTCTTATATAACTCAGATATCGTAGTAACCTGAAATTCAGCAATATGTAACAGGTGTATGGAGGTTTAGTATGTATGTATTGAACCCATAAAAGAAACAGTTGCCAGTGGAAGGAAAAAAAAATAAGGATGAGATTTCAAATATTATTGTTATCATTAAGGTGATGAATAACGGAATTGAAGAGGCTTTTAAAGTATAGGATTATTTTCTTCGCCAGACAGTTTTCTCCTGGGACCTTGTTTGCCAGGAAGAATACTGGGTGGGGAAATATAAGCAGCTGGCATGATAATGAGTCCACTTCGCTGCAAATGAGCTCATTATTATTCCATTCCTGTAGTCTTGTAATTTGCAGTTGCATGTCATTTACACATAAATAAAAAATAGGTATTATATGTAGCTAAACTCAGGCAATCAAAAAGAACAGAACAACATTTACAAACAGGGACCAACCAGGAAACATGCAAACAAAAATAGATGATAAAAAAATATACACATACTAAATATTGCAAAATAAAACATTTTACAAAAACAACATAATAAACAAAGAATAATTAAAAAACAGAAACACACTTGCAGAACACACACTGTTTATAATTGAAATTCACCTTTGTTTTATCATAATATTACCACAGATAAAATAATAATATAGTATAGTTTCTTTTTTTACTGTAAATAATTCCCTAGAAATTAATTTTAGTTTATATGATAGACTTGTACTAGTACAACATGAAAAATAAGTTCACTTATGTTATTAACTAAAATTAATAATAATTTGAAGTAGGAGCTGACAGGTGGCATGGTGGTGCAAGGCACTTGACTCCCACCTGGCCAACTGAAGTTCGAGTCCCAGACCTGGTGCTTTTTTCTCACTTTCCCCCATCTCTGTCTCTCTCTGATCAAATTAAGTAATAATAAAAAGTAATACATAAATTAAGTTAAATCATTTAAAGAAAAAATAATAATTGAAAGTAAAAATTTTCCATTTCCAGAAGCTTCTGGATTTTAACATATCAAGGATCAAAATTTGGAAATACAGAATAAAAAAATATGACACTGAGGCTTGGAAATGCAAAACTTTATTGGGATAAGTTAATGAAAATGTAAACATCAAAACACTTGCCGCTGAAAGATTTAGAAATTAAAACTCTTTTAAAAAATCGATTCCAAAATGACTTTATATATCATTATGTATATCCATAATGATAATACGTAAATAATAATGCATAGAACATAAACATTCCAGATTATAGATAGTATCTAACTATGTTTGGGGTATTACTGTGGAGCATATAATTATGCACAAAGAAATGTAGTTTAAGGTCGATAAGTTTAAAGTAAATCATAATATGAGAAAAATAATTTAGAACATTATATACAACAATTTACTAGCTTATCTAGTTAATTACTAATCAAAATCAGAAAATAAACTTGACTGTAGGATTGTTGATATAAACATAAAATGTAAAAGCAAAACAAATAAGTTTTAAGCAATACATGTATTAAACTCGTGATCACTTGGATAATTTAACATTTTCAAAGTAGTAAAATCTTCATGCTAACATGCTAAAAGATATAATGATAAAACACAGCACATTGTCAAACTAGGCAGCTGAAAATAGATAATTAGAATTCTAATAAATGGCTTCTATACTAAAATATCTTTAAATGAATGTTTTATAAGTTTGATAATTTCTTTTAGTATTTGGTGAATTTTTTGGCAAAGTAAACAAGTTAAAAATTGAACTAAAACTAGTAAAATTTATAGAAAACAAAATTACAGTTTACTTCATAAAAGAAAAAAAAATATTGACTTTTCAAAATTCAATTATCGTCATTAAATGGATAATTAAACTGTCTTTGAAAACAATTTACTCCCTTTCATTATTTTTTTAAGTTTCAATTATGTGAGCACATCACAAAGTTGACTAGGACATGAGAACTAAGAAAACGACCCAGAAATGAATCTGATGAGAGTCAGAAATCACAATATCTATTTCTGTAACACTCAACTGATACAATTGGAGAGGGAAAAATCTTATTTAAAATAACAGGTAAAATATGAAAGATTCAGGAAATGTAATAGAAATGATTAATAGCAAGAGAAACATTTGAGAAAAAATATAGAAATAAAAATTCTAAAATAGCAAACAAATATTAACTAGTAATTGTCAACAATGTATAAAAATTTAAAGAATAAAAGGAAGAAGGAAGAATAATTACCTAATGAAATTGTGAAGAGAAGATAGTTGTTCAAAATTGGAAATTTATTTTACACAAAAATATAGTATAAAAGTTATTAATGGTACACCTGTACAGGGTGGTTATCATGACGGAATCAAACAGAACTGACAGGTACTCTGGGTGAGTGAATGAGTGAGCACTGAGGAAACATAATGACCTAGCACATTACTGTACATTACTGTAAACTTCAGAAACATTGCACACTTAGGGTGAACTGAATTTGTAAAAATATATTTCTCTTTCATCAGTATTAAGTTAACCGTAGCTTGCTATAACTTAATTGTTTTATAAACTTTTTCATTTTGAAAAACTTCAGGGCTGGCTTCATATCTCAGTGCTTAAAGAAGCTAGATCCCACATACATGACTCCAATTCAAATTTTAGTTCAGCAGCTAGAAAAAACATGCCAGGCATGTGTGTGTGTATGCCCAGAATCTTAACAGAAACAAAGAGCAGAGGAAACGTGATTGCATCACACCACAACCCATTTAAGTATACATTATGTCAGACCGGGGGTGTAGTGCAGTGGTTGAGAACTGCATGTAGGAAGCCAGGTCCCAGTCGGTGACTATGGTTTGAAATACAGCCTTGATGGCTTGAAAATCATGTCAGACTTATGTATGCCTGCCCTAAATCTTGATAAGAAATGAAGAAAAGGATTGCGGCATGACTATGGCCTACCGGTGTGATGCTTTCTCTCTCTCACTCTCGCTCTCGCTCGCTCTCTCTCTCTCTCTCCTTTTCTCTCTGGTGAGCAAATGTGCTTCCCAGCAATTAAATTATTTGATTCTTGTAATAATACTAAGCTTAAAACTCAAATACATTGTAAAGCTATAAAAACATTCTGCCTTTATATCCTTATTCTAAGCTTTTCTCTATTTAAACATTTAAAAATTTTAAATGATGAGGAATATGAAATGAGATTAAATCAAGCATGAGTTCAGTGAAGAAATGCAATAAACACAGTAAGAATGAAGTATTTGCTGCCACAACACTGCATACTGTTTTACCGTATTATTTTCTATAAATAGAAGGAGTACACTCTAAAATCACAATAAAAGGCATGCAATAGTAAACACACAATCAAGTAATGTCATCTCTTTACTCATTGCCAAGTGCTATGTACTGTACATAATTGTATGGGCTATACTTTTATACAACTGGCAGTGCAGTAGATTTGTGGACGCAAACACCCTCACCAATGTATGAGTAATGCATTGTTCTACAGTTTTACAACATCTTTCGCATCAATAGGCAATTGGATTTTTTAAGCGCTGTTAGAATATTATGGGATCATCATTGTAGAAACAGTCATTGTCCAAAGTGTCCTTATGTGGTACCCGATTGTGTGTGCGTGTGCATGTGTGCGCGTGTGTATGCGAGCGTGTCCTACTCATGTCATTTATCTACACTTAAGAATTTATAGACCCCTTAGCAAGGATTGAAATAGAGAAAATCTTTGATGGATCTCTTCTATAACTTCTCCTAATCATTTTGTTTGGAAAACTATTTTTTATACTGTGCATTTTAGTTATTAATTACTAATAAATATTTTTTATCTTAGCAAGACTTAGCACGTCTCTTAGAGATTAATGTCATGTACTTCATCCAATAAATTCTGCGCACTCTCTGCCCAGTTATTCCCCAGGATTGGCAGGTCTCTGCACAGCGCTAGCATGTTGCACTATCTCCCTCTGGGTGCACTTTATTCTTCATTCGAGAGTCTTTAACATGCTGCAGTGGCTCAGGAAATCCTGATACCAAATTAAACTTACGGAGTGTGCCTGGACAGAAAAACTCTTCTCTTTACAAAGAAGTCACAAATACCTTCATGCATTCTGTGTGACACTGGACATTTTCCTACCTGTCTGAGCAGCAGGGTATTTTATGAATGATTTAGTACCAACTATCATGTAAATAGTAATGCTGTTATACAGCAGAAATGTCTTCCTTTCAAATTTATTTTTGTAATGCATGTACTGTAAAAGTTTGAACTACTGTAGGTAACATTCATTTTGTGATCATTTATGTGACAAGAATTTGGATAAATTCTGAGATCCTTTGAAATTAGGATACAGGACATTCTTTGCAAACATTTAGATTCATTTTATATATGCAAACACACCATGTGTTATTCAAAAAGTATGAGTATCTCCATAGATTTTTATGCTACCAGAATGTTTTTCATCTGAGTAGTGTTCCTCTACTTAGAAAGGCAAAAAGATATGTGTACACACACACACACACACACACACACACACACACACACACACATATATGTTGAAGAAAATTTTAACATCTAAGAAGAATATAAAAGGCATAAGCTACAACTGTTGGAAGTTACATCAGTCAACAAAACCGTATTGAGCAATTGTGTAATCAAGTCTAGAATGGAAATTCTCAAGGGTGTGAAATATTGTTTCCTTCAAGCAGTTTTTTTAGGGTAATATAAGTAAATAGTGAGCCAACTCCTTCCAAACTGCTGAAAGATAGCATTCAATTAAGGTACTTTTTTTTGTCAAAATGTATTTAATGCTCACGATAACTCTAAAAACTATTTTTTTTTTTTTGGTCTGCAAACTAGAGTTTCATGGTCTGTGTCGTTCTCATGTTTGTGTCCTTCTACCCATATATTAATATTAATATCCAAATCCCAGTTGGTCATTAATCTTTACAATGTATGTATTTCCAGGGCCCCAGTTTCTCTCCACTGTAATCATAAATCTTCAACTTGTAACTGCCATCCCCCTAGCCAGAGATTCAAAGTCATCCTGAGTTATTTTTAAGTTGCATGGAAATAATCTCGCATGTGCTCAGGAACAAGATGGAATGTTCCTAGGAATCCATTAGCAACAGACCAGTGGTGGGCTCACCAGACCACTCTTGTTGATGGACGCTGTCTTAGCCCCTCTTTTGCTGCACCAGCCCATGTAGGATTTTTGCATGCTGTCTTAGCGGGGAAGTAGGGACATGAAACACTGTTATCAGTTGATCTCTCCCTCCTTTGCCGGGGTGGTCCAGAGGCATTACAGCATAGACCTGACTTTCTCAAAATATGTTCCCAACAACTCCGCCAGTATCTTCCTGCAAGAGTTAATCTGTGTGATTGCTCAGATGAGCTGGTCACAGCCTCCTTCCCATCTTCCCATTTCTGAAGAAACAGTGCACATTACCATCTCAGAGCCTTCATCCATCCAGAACACGTAAATGAGTAAACACCCACAGTTAACAGTCTGTAAGGTAGAAGGAAGAATATTGTAGCTACCTCCTGTGTCTAACACTATTTGAACTTGTGAAGCATACCAAAAGGTAGAGCTCCAAATATATAGAAAAAGAGAGAGGCAGGCATTATTGCCTTTCTGTAGTGTGTTTTAGCACAGTATGGGGACCAGTAGATGACACAGTGGTTATGTTATTAGACTCCCATATGGCTGACTGCAGTTTGAGTCTTGGATCCAGTGGCTTCAAACTCACACAGGGCACTTGTGGGTATCTTCCAAAATAACCCTGAGAGGAGACTGGAGGAGAAGGGATTGCACCATGGTCATCTTCCTGGGGGGGGGGGTGATTTCTCACTTTCTGTCTCTCTATCTCTGTCTGTCTCTCTGGTGAGTGCGTGTATCTGGTAGCAAAAATCTCTCAGAAAAAGAAAAAAAAATACAGTTTGAGCGGAATTATACCTTAAAAATACCCTTAAGTAATAATTGATTCAGGGCTTCATTTAGATTTGCTCTCATAGTACTGGTAAATCTGTAAAGCTTGTTTTAAATAACTGAGACACGAGACTCAATTAAATTGTAAGATTGCAGTTCAAGCATAGAATGATTAGCAGCACAGTTATCTGATTAAAGTTACACTTTGGAGAAAGTTAGAGAAAGTTCTTCTCACATTTGGCTGAAAAGGAGATAGCGAGTATACTCAAATAATTAAGTCTCAATTTACAAAAAATAATTTGCTAAAATAAAGATAAAGAAATTTAATTAAAGGGATGCTGAAAATCATCTCTAAGAGTATGAACACATATGGAGCTAGAAAGTCAGAGATATATAGTATATCATTTAAAAATATGTATTTTTATTTTATAAGTCTTCTTATATTGAAACATAGACTCATATAAATTAAAGATGAACGTTATACTTACTGTTGTTCTGGATAAAGAAGAATAAAAAAGTAAGTTTCAAAACTTAAAAACAAAATGATTCCATTGTGCTAAATAATTAACTTTTATCAAAGAGTAAAATTATAGATGAACGTGAAATAAGATCTTTTTCTCCATAAAGTTATTAATATATTTTTGTTTGTGAATAAAAAAAAATCTTCTATTTCTGTTTTACTTATAATTTTTCAGTGTGCTTCAAAAACAAATTACCATTTGTAGGATAAACCAACTCTAAAACTTTATGGAATGACAAAAGTCCCCCAAATAGCAAAAACAATCTCAAGAAAGAACAGCAAACCTTGAGGCATCACAATTTCTGATTTCAACATACATTAAAACCTCATAATTCATCAAGACAGTGTAGTACTGACTTAAGTAGATAGATAGACAATAAAACAGAATAGAGAATCCATAATAAATTAAAGCATCTTTGACCAGTTGGCAAAGAAAACACAGTGAAAAAGTATAGCCCTCTTCACAAATGGTGCTGAAAAACTAGATATCCATACGCAGAAGAATAAAATTGGATCCTTACCTCATACCTCATGAAAAAGTCAACTCAAAATGTACTAAATACTTAAATAAAAGATTAAAAAACATAAAATTCCTATGAAATAGTATAAAAGTCTTCTTGACATTATTCTTTGAATTAATTTTTTAATGTGACCCCAAAAGCAAGGTAAAAAAATGCAAAAAGTAAATGAATGTAATCTCATCTAACTAAAAAGCTTCTGTGCAACAAAGAAAGCAATCAACAAAGTGAAGACATAACTTATGGAATAGGAGAAAATATTTGCAAAACATAAATCTGATAAGGGATTTAAATCCCGTATAACTCTGCAGCAAAACAAACAAATAAAAGTAAATAAATAAAAAGAAAAAGATCCTGAATAGAAATTTATCAAAAAAGGACACACAGGGGCCAGAGGTGGCATGGGGGTTAGGGTACTAGACTCTCACATGCTCCGATTATGATTCATGTCCTGAACCTGGTAGCTTGCTTTCTTGTGCTCTCTTTCTCTCTCTCTCTTACTCTACCCCTTTCTGGTCAAATTAAACATAAATAAATAAATAAATAAAGTTAAATAAAAGAATACTTTTTTTTTAAAAAAGACGTACAAGTGACCGAGAGGTGTATAAAAAGGTGCTCAACATCAGTCATCATTAGGGAATTGAAATGAAATGAAATGTATGGATGAGGATGTTAAGAAACAGGAAAGCATGTACACTGTTGTGCGAATGTAAATTGGTTTCGCTAGTATAAAAACAATATGGAGAGTCTTTAATAAATTCAAAATATAGATACTTTTATGATCTAACAATCAAACTTCTGGTATATCCAAAGAAAATAACATTAGTACGCCTGAGAAATATCTTGGACCAGCGGTTTGCATAATGGTTATGTCGCTGGACTTCCATGTACTTGATCACGGATCAAGTCCTGTACCCAGAGGCCTAAAACTCACACTGGGCATGTGTGTTTGCATGCCTGAAATCCCAATAGGAAAATGGAGAAGAAGAGATCGTGGTGTGACCATTCCCGCAGAAGGGAATTTAAAAAGCAAGAAAATGTTTTTGTTTATGTCTAAAGGAGATACATTAAAATTTAAGCACACCAATAGGGTGAAAGTATATTCATATAAAGTAAAATATTCTATAAAGCCATAAAAATGGTTCTGAACTATAAGGAGAAATGTTTCATAATGATGAGATAGTCAGTGCATGAGGAAGATGGAGCCATTATAAACATCATAGATGATATCCCCCGCAGTGTTACTTTCCCCTGTACTTATACTCCTTGGCTGAGATTCTGAACACAGATTCCATGCAGTTCCTATTGGATGGCCTTTAGTTGCTTGGGCGTAGTCCCAGTGATCAGGGAGTAATATTTTTGATTTTCTGCCTAGAACTTGATGGAACACACTCACAATTCATGGCAGAAGATCGTGAACATGCTATATTGCAGCTATACTTTGTAGTTGTCAAACTTAATCACAAAAACAGAAAGGAAAACTTTTCTGTCTATTTTGGGGTATACCAGGTAGAAGGCTTTCATTTTCATCTTTTTTTAATACATTTTTTAAAATCTGCTATAGGTCATGTGCACTTGCCAGAGAGATAAAGAAGGTGAAAGAGATAATGAGAAAGCATTCTCCATGGGGGAGGACCATGTTGCAAACCTCTCTCCCCCATTCTCTTCTCAGAATTTTGAACACACATACAGATAAGTCTGGAGTGTCTCTCCAGCCATCAGGTCCAGGACTCGAATGCCACTACTGACCATGTAAGATCTGGGATCCAACTGCCTTTTCCATCATGCCACTGACTGGCCCTAGAGAGTTTTCTTATGTGTTGCTTTGGCTCCTTATTGACAATAGAACCTAAAAAAATGGCATCACATACTATGGGTGATATTAAAGGACTGTCTTAACAATAAATATAGGTAGAAATTTGTGTTTTGACAGATGTGAAGTTTTTACATATTGAGATATATAGGGAATTTCAACAGTAATATCTGGCTGTAGATGCAACAGATGGTCAACTATGATATTTTAGATGAGAAAAATAATATTGACAGTAATCATAAGTAATGATTTAGCAAACACTATTTTAGAGAAGAACAAATATTTTTCTCAAAAAAAAAATAAACCTTCATATGATGCATTTGCTGGAATGCTTCTGGTTTGTTTAAGATAAAATTTAAGTTAATAGAGGCCTTTAATAGCTAACACTTGATAACCCATCAAATAATATTCTGTTTTATGCTATTAATTGGCATAGATCATTTACCTAATTGGATTCTAGAAGACAACTGGGCTGCTTCGTAAGTGCATAAAATATTGCTGTGTTTTAATACCTCCCTAACTAACCTTTTAGGAGCATGTTTAGAAAACCTTCCACTTACAGGATAACCTTTAGGTCAAAGAATGCATTTTAGTAATATAAAGAAAACAAATATATAAGGGACAATTAAGTTACTTCTCTATTAGAATAGGTAAAGCTAGAAATCCACCATGTGCCAATGAGCTTGAATTAAGGTACTAGATGCTTAACTCACACTTTTATGATTGTGTTTTGTTTCTTTTATGTGCATGTCAAAAATTCCATGTTGATCTCTTTATATATAGGCCAGGCCTTCTTCTAAGCACTTCATAGGTAGTATTTATTAATAGTGCTTTTAGTATGGCATGTTGTAATTTTCTCCACTTTATGTATTAGGAAGCCAAGATGCAGAGATTAAATAATCGAACCAACAGGATACCTCATAAATAATAATTCTGCCAATATTGCAGTTTTAAAAATTAATTCATTTTTAAGCATAGCATATTTATTTACTTCTTCTATAAGAGAGTGTCAGAGAACCAGAAAGAGACAAGATACCCACAAGAGGGTCTGTACTCCACGATCTACCACAGTCCACTCCAGACTTACCCAGCCAGGATCACAGGATTTGCCAATTGTGAATCGGGGACCATTTCATTTGTCTTTGACATTGTGGAGTGTGTTATTGCTGAGTTACATAGCTGACTTATTTTTGTTATTTCATGAAGTAGGCACAAAGAAAATATTTGAAAGATTTATAACATTGAATTGTTTTTAAAGAGGTAATGTTAATGAAAGGTCATGTAACCACAGAACTCAAGGGTCATGTTGGATATAATTCTCTAAATTCATTTCATTTTTACTTGACTAGTTTCTCACACTCAGGTCCAAAAGCTTTTCAAATGATGTTCTTAAAACTTTAGTTTTTGAGAATTAACACAATCCCTGAAACCAAAGAAACCAAATCAACTTTTATTGGAAAAAGAACTTGATTCTCAACATAAGAGTTTTATGTACCCCTTACTATACTCAAATATTGGTGATTATTTTTCTTTTTCTTTTTTTTGGAGAGGTTTTTGCTTTAGGGCGCGTGCACTTGCCAGACAGAGAGAGACAAAGAGATAGAAAGCGAGAAATCACTCCCCGGGGGGGATGGCCACACACGCAATCAATTCCTTCTCCTCCATTCTCCTCTTGGGATCTTGAGCATGCACGCACACGCGCCCGGCATGAGTTTTAAGTCACCGGGTCTGGGACTCAAACCGTGGTCAACTACGTGGGAGTCCAGTGACATAGCCATTGTGCTAACCACTGGTCCCAATATTGGTGATTATTTTAAGAAAAGATATTCATGACATAATATTATCTTTTAATTTTCAGAAAGTTTCCTTTTTCATAATTCCAATTAGGTTTAATATGAGCTGCTAAACTTTGTCACAAATTTGACAATTTTGTTTTGGTAATGAATTTGAGCAAGGAATTAGAAGATTAATGGTGCATAGTTTGTATTAAATTAAAACATTTTCTAAAAGAGAAGAATTATTCATTACTTTACATTTATATTACACACACACATGCACACACACATGTGTGTATAAATATTTTTCTTTTATTTGGTAGGGAGCATGTGCACTCCTCACAGAAAGACAGAGAGGGGCTGGCAGGTGGCAGGTGGCATGGTGATTGGGGGCCTGGATACCCAAGCAGATGCCCCAGTTTAGTCCCAGACCGGGCAGCTTGTTCTCTCTCTCTCTCTCATAAGCACACATGCCTTGTGGCAAATTAAAATATAATAATATTTTAATAAATAATTGTTAAAAGAGAGAGAGAAAGAGAGTTAAAAAACACCAGCCATTGGCGATGATTATGTCACTGCAATCCCTTCTCTTACGTCTCTATTTCCTTTCGGTATTTTGGCATGCAAGCACACATGCCCTGTATGGTTCTCAAGAAGCTGGGTGGAGACTCGCACTGCGTAATCTGCCATATGGCATCCAGAATCTCAACCACCATGTCGCTGGCCAGCCCAAGGAAACACAGCGTTCTTGTTCATCACTGTTAACTGCATCTCCCAGACAACTGGCATCAGATAAATAAATAGGATAATAGTAAAGACTATTGTTTTCCATTTTCATTTCAATTAGGAAAGCAAAACATTAGGAAGCATGGAAAAGTATATGACTCCTCTCTTCACAAATTCTCAGGCTAATCTAAGTGTTAAACAAATGCTTATTTGAAATAGAAGTTGCTTTATGGTAAGACACATATGAGTGATGGGTGAGATGCTGAGATTTTCAGGAGTTCACACAAAGCAAGATTACTTTGCAATGATAGTATTTAAATAGTAATTCTTCATGGAAAATATAAGAGTTTAGATTGACCATAAAGAATGGAAATACTGAGGTAAGGAATAAAAAAGAAAGAGTGAGCAATATATAGGTACATGAGAAAAAGTGAAAGAGTGAATACTACTTGGACACAGGAACAGAAGAGATGATTTAAAGGCTCATAGTAGATATTTGGATTAACAGAGACCGAATGATAGTTAGAGGGCAGAGAGGGCTCCTGGCAAAATAGCTATTGTGATACGGCTGTGTAGTGCTTTCGATTCAGTTTCTCTAGGACTTTGAATGGCAGGTTAAAGAGTGTAGACACCATTAGCTGGAGAGAGAATACTTATTCTACAATTTTGTGCAGGAATATCACAGGGAAAGAAGTAACTGAAAAAAAATCTTTATAATAAAACTACATTCTATGAATAAGAAGAAAGAGTTACAATCAGGGAAATGACTGAGGACCTAGACTAAGGTATGAGGTAAGAGCTTACATGTCTTTATAAAAATACAAACCATATGGTCATTGTTGATGTATAAATGCATAGAGGATGATGAAGAAGAAATTGAATGTGTGCTCAGACTAGCCCAACAATACTGGCATTATAAACAGAAGGTGTTATATTAATGGTTCTGTATATAACTGAATTCATAGGTGCCAGCAGGTGGTGTGGTGGTTAGGGATGCTGGACTCCCACATAGCTGACCGCTGTTTGAGTCCCAGACATGGTGGCTTGCTCTCTCTCTCTCTCTGTCCCTCTCTGGTCAGATTAAAAATAAATAAATAAATACATACATACATACAGTTAAATAAAATAATTATTAAAAAAAAAAGAACTGGAGTAATAGATAATAAACTAGGACACTTGTTTACAAAATATGACACATCAGGACCAGCAGATGATGTAATGGTTATGTCGCTAGACTCCCACATAGTCAACTGTGGTTCAAGTCCTGGACCTAGCAACTTTTACTGTGCCTATGTACCCAAAATCCAGAAGGAGAATGGAGGAAAAGGGATTATGACATGGCCATCCCCATGGGTGGGGGCCTGATTTCTCACTTTCTGTATCTCGGTCTCTGTCTCTCTAGCGAGTACATGCACTATATAACAAAAGTCTGCTAAGAAAAATGACACATTTATGATTATGTACACCTGCAATTCAAAGCACACGCTGCCTTATCTAAGTAGTTTCTTCTCAGTAAATAGAGGGGACACAAAGCTGTTCTGAACCTATGCAAGATACATTTGATGGATTCACTTTTAAAGTCTAAGCCTTGGCATTTTCCAAGTAATATTGACCAAAACATTATATAATAACTCAGTGTGTAACCATGACCTTCTTATGTTCAAAATTATTTAGAGTTACCAGAATCTTCAGGCTACCTGCCCTAATGGGCAAAATTCCCATAGTTTATTGGTAGTTTTCTCCTTTGAAAAATTTATCTATATCAAAGCTGCTAAGGGGTTTGAATTCCTGCCATGATTGTAATCATTGATATTATCTCAGATATCTTGTGAATATGTCATGTTCAAACTGTTAGTAATTTTAATATGAGTAAAAATACTGCTGACAATGAACATAATATATGATTACTAGGGAAAGCTCCAAAATACAAAAATTAGTGCAAAAAAGCCTGATCCTAAGTGTTCTTGTGAGATGGGACATCGTCTTAATTTTAAAGACCTCTTAAAGCACAATCCATCTTAAGAGCAACCTTTCTGAGCAAGCTTCACTGTAGTGTAGGGTAATCAGTGAACTGAAAAATATCATTCATTTCCACCTAGAGAGCCAAAAAACAAAATTATATTATTTATAGCTATAATCACAATCAAAGACATGTAGTTCAGTCAGGACCATTCTTATGGTAATAAAATTCAGGTACATGAAAAATGCATTTCTTTCTCTTTGAAGAGATAACATCATATTTTAGAAAATGTGAGGCAAAGTAGTACTAACAAACTTCTTGGAGGACCCATTTTGATGAGTTGTAAGACGGAAAGTATCCTGCTGAGGTAATAAAGGTGAAATTTTCTAAGAAGTGAGAGGGTCAATTATTCCGAAATGCCATCAGGTCACCTTGCTTGTAATTCTCAAGCATATCTCAGGTGCATAAATTACCAAGTCACAGTTCATGTTCAATATCATCCAATCTGTGCTGATTAATATTCTGGTTTTTATAAACAGTTATGTAATCTGAAAAGAAGAAGAAGAAGAAGAAGAAGAAGAAGAAGAAGAAGAAGAAGAAGAAGCAGAAGAAGAAGAAAGAGAAGAAAACTCAACAACATGTTCAGGGACACCATCATGCATTCTGAACTAGATAGACAAGCAGAAGCAGAAACACCAACTTCTCATTGGGTGGTCCATCTCTCTTTAATACTCTGGCCTTTAATGCCTTAATTCATCTCCCTGTGCTTTTCTCGAACTTCTGTTTACCTTTGAAAAAAGAAATGTGCCTTACACAGGGTATGATTAGCACCAGTTGGGTGGTTGTATTTAATAAATTCTGAAACATTATTTGACATGTAAAATACAGGTTGTAAAAGACTTAACCTTCAAAAAAAAACAACTATGTTTTAAAGTTTCGCATTTCATGAATATTAACTAAATATATCTTAATCCAATTCTCTGTTAAATTTGTAACACACTCTACCATATACCGATTGTATGTGTTAATGGGAAGGTTGGATTAAAAATAGATTGATATTAACAGATTCAGACTAACAATAATTGTTGACTCGACACTTTCTCATCATTGGTTCTCATATGTGATTTTCTTTCATTTATTCCATTTTATAATATGTTGTTTTCTAACAATACTCAAAAAAAATAAGGTATGTAACCACATTTATCCAGACTCCTTTCCCTGACTCTCCAATCCTGAATCTCCTGATTTTCATTTCTTTACCAATAGCTGCATAAATCTGTAATTTACCTACGCTTATTTTTTTTTTGAGAGATTTTCACTGTAGGGTGCGTGCGCTCGCCAGACAGACAGAGAGAGACATAGAGACAGAAAGCGAGAAATCACCCCCCAGGGGGGATGGTCACGCCGCAATCCCTTCTCCTCCATTCTCCTCTCGGGATCTTGGGCACGCATGCACACGCGCCCGGCGTGAGTTTTAAGCCACCGGGTCCGGGACACGAACCGTGGTCGACTACGTGGGAGTCCAGTGACATAGCCATTACGCTAACTGCTGGTTCCCCTTACGCTTATTTTTAAGGTGTAGATTTGTATTTTAGGTAGTTTTGAAAATTTCCAGGATGTATGAGGCCATATATAACTTTTTCATACTTTAAAAATTAATTTTATTTGGCCACAATTCATCCATTTTTGTGTGTATTGTGATTCATTCACACTTACTGCTATAAAGCATGACACTTTGAGTTCATGTAGCATTAGCTGATTTTCCCATGTGTGAATATTTGAAATATTTCTAGTCTTGGCTACTGTGTAAAAAGCTGCCAATAACATTGCTTTCTTTACATAACAGGGATTGGCAAATATGTATTATCAAATGTTATATTTTACTTGCATATTACATTTTTTTTCCTTCAAACAAATGTTATCATTTAGAAATTTAATAAAAAGGGTAACTTTTATTTACAACTATGAGACAGATTTTACTTAAAGGTAATAATTTTACATTCATCTACAATGTACAAATCTTCAGAGCTAATATTTAATAACTATTTTTTGGTGTTAGAACAGAATAAAGTTTGAATTAGCTAAAAGAAAAGATTAAATCAACTACGAGTGTAGAATAAGGGAATGGTACAGGACAGTATGGATAGAAATTCTATTGAGATTAGAAGTCGAAAACCAAATTATGTCATCTTTTTGCTTTTGTCTCTTCATGCTTCTTTATCCATCCTTAAAACTTACACTTTTATTGTATATTTTATATAATCTTTTAAAATGTTATTGCTTTCTGTGCTCTGAAGTTCTCAGAAAGAAATGAAAAAGGCCACCATAAGTGGTTCCTTACCAATAAGTCCTTAGAGCACTCTGGGAAGGTATTTTAGCTCCTCTCAGAGAGAGATGATTATTGGTTTAGCCTGCATCAACTGTTCAAGCACTGGAAACTCATGCTGGATGTGTATGCACACATGCCCAGGATTCTGAGAAGAGAACAGAGGAGAAGGGATTATACTGTGGTTATCATCCATAGGGGTGACTTCTCACTTTCTGTCTCTCTGTCTCTCTCTGAAAAGTGCACATGCTTTATAGGAAAACAAAACAAAAATGCTTTCTAAAAAAAAAAATGGCCTCACTGGTCTGGGCAGGGCTCCTTGGGTGAGTCAATGCTCAGGGCCTGGAAGTAACTTTTTAACTTTTTCCATTCCATTGCCTACCACTCTGGCAGTCTGGGATCTCCCCACTCACCGGGAGACTTGAGGCTGGTCTGGGCAGAACTCCTCAGGTGGGTCCATGCATGGGGTCTGGAAGTAGGTTTAGAACATTTGCCATCCATCATCTACCACTCTGGTGGTCTGGGTTTGCCTTACTCAGAGGAATACTTGAGCCTGATTGGGGTAGGTATCTTAGAATCTAATGAATAGTAAAAAGTGAATACTGCATCAGATAACCAAAATCCAGCACAGATCTCAAAGAAGCATAAGTAAATATGGGGTAACTTTCTCCCAGTTTAATGTAGTAGCCCTCACCAAAAATGGATGGCACCAAGAAATACAAAGAAATATCAGAAAAAAAGAATTCTGAATATTCGTAGTGACAGAACTCAATGAGATACAAGAGAGAACAAAATCATTTCAGGATATAAAAGAGAAATTTTGTAAAGAGATATACACCCCCAAAAGAATCAAAAATAACATCTGGAAATGAAGAATGCAATAAAAAAAATTGAAATCTCCCTAGAAAACATTAACAGCAGATTGGACAATACATAAAAAAGGATTTCTGGATTTCAAGACAATGTCTCTGACATAGATCAAATCACCAAAAAGACTGAAAAAAACAACGCCCCCAAAATGAAGACAACAGGGAACCAGCAGTTAGCGTAATGGCTATGTCGCTGGACTCCCACGTAGTCGACCGCGGTTCGTGTCCCGGATGCCGGGCGCATGTGCGTGCGTGCCCAAGATCCCGAGAGGAGAATGGAGGAGAAGGGACTACGGCGTGACCATCCCCCCTGGAGGGTGATTTCTCGCTTTCTGTCTCTATGTCTCTCTCTGTCTGTCTGGCGAGCGCACGCGCCCTACAGTGAAAATCTCTCCAAAAAAAAAAAAGAAAACAACATATGAGAAATTCTAGACACCATGAAATGCCCAAATACCTGTATAATGAATATTTCAGAAGGTGAAGAGTCTGCTAAAGGCATGGAAAACCTCTTTAATGAAATACTATCTGAACATTTTCCAAATATAAAGAAATTTGGAGAAATTCAGATCCAAGAAGTGAAAAGGATCCAAATAGAATCAACACAAATAGATTCTTCCCTCAATACATCATAGCCAGATTGGTAAAAATTAAAGACAAAGACAATATTTTTATAGTTGCAAGGGAAAAACATCCAGTTACTTGCATATAGAAATGTATAGAAACTATATCCAGCAAATGTATAGAAACTATATCCAGCAACTTTTCAAACCACAATGTAACCAAATATGAAATAAACTACAGAAAGTACCCTTGAAAATTCACAAACACATGGGAACTAAACAACCTACTCCTAAATGAGTTTACACTATAAAAGAATTTAAGACAGAAATCAAATGGTGTATAGAAACCAATGAGAATGAACATACATGTGTTTATAACCTATAGAGTACACCAAAAGAAGTCATAATAGGAAAGTTCATAACAACTAATAACCACACGAAAAAAGCAGACAGGTGACAAATAAGCAACTTAATGACACGACTCAGGGAACTGGAAAACAACAACAATTAGCTACAAAAAATTCCAGGAGAAAAGAAATAATAAAGATTTGAGTTGAAATAAATGAAATAGAGAATAAAAGAACTATACAGAAAGTTAAAAAAAAAGAACCATTCTTAGATAAAATAAATAAAATTGACATACCACTAGCTAGATTAATCAAGAAGAGTAGAAAAAGGAACCAGATAAGTCAAATCACCAAGGAGACAGGCATTATTACAATGGATAAAACAGAAATCCAATATATAATTAAAGAATACTATGAGCGACTTTATGCCAACAAACAAGAAAACCTAGATGAGAAGGACAAATTTCTGGACACATAAAACTTAACAAGATTGAACAAAAAAGAAATAGAAAGTCTGAATAGACCCATATCAAGCAATGACATTGACTCATAATAGGTAGCATCCCAACAAAGAAAAGTCCAAGTCCCAATGACTTTATATGCGAATTCTACAAAACTTTTAAGGAAGAAGTAACCCTAATTTTCCATAAACTATTTCTAAAAATTCAAGAGGAAGAAACCCTCCTGAATTCATTCTATGAAGCCTCCATCATGTTAATTCCAAAACCAAGGACATGAACAATGAAAGAAAATTTAATATCCATATTCCTGATTAATATATATACAAAAATTATCAACAGCATACTAGGAAAATAATTAAAATGATACAAAGAAGTGGAAAAACATCCTATGTTCCTAGATTAGAAGAATTAATATAATCAATATATCAATCCTACCTAAATTAATGTATAAATTTAATGTGATCTCAATCAAACTACCTGCAATATTCCTCACAGAAATTAAAAAAAAAATCATCAAGCTTGTCTGGAATCATGAAAGCCTCATATTGCCAAAAAAATTATGTGCAAGGGGAATAAAGTAGGAGACATCTCACTTCCCGACCTCAAAACATACTAAAAAACTGATAAGTAAAACAGCATGGTATTGACATTAATCAGACAGTTAGGCCAATGGAACAGAATTTAGAACCCCCAAATAAATCCCAAACCATACTGTCAACTGCTCCTATTAACTACAAAAAGAGAAACTTTCCATAGCGGAGCTTATGAATTTACAGTAGCTCCTTTTCTCTTTTTCTTTTCTTTCTTTCTCTCCTTTTTTTTTTTAACATTTTATTTCAATTTCTTTTATATGTTCAATCACATATGTCACTTAGCTTGTAAAGTGAATGTTCCAACATGAATATATTTCTCACCAGTCCAGTTGGGGATACATGTTATAATCAACAGATAATAACTCATTTTTTGTCCCATAAATGCTTTCTCTCTATATTTTTTCTCCTTAATGTCTTTCCTCAGACTCTCCTCCTTCTCCCATCCCCTTCTCTCACTGTATCTGGTATCTATATTTCTCTATGTTTCTATATCCTCTAACCATTCACTTAAGGCTACAGAGTGCAGACAGTCAGTATATATTAAGTGCAGACATACAATGTCTCTCTTTTATAGCCTGGCTTGCTTCACTCAGCAGTAAATCCTCCATAG
Organism: Tupaia belangeri chinensis; assembly: GCF_000334495.1. NCBI lineage: Eukaryota > Metazoa > Chordata > Mammalia > Scandentia > Tupaiidae > Tupaia > Tupaia belangeri. The sequence goes on along the minus strand of NW_006159523.1, from coordinate 2,026,970 downwards.
TCATACACTTTCTGTTAATAGCCAAGGTCTTGTTTTTTGGCTGAGTAGTATTCCATAGTGTATATGTGCTACATTTTTTTCAATCATTCCTTTGTTCATGGACATTTGGTTTGGTGCCATGTCTTAACAGTTGTGATAATGATGCAATAAACATAGATGTACAAGTACCTTGATGACTAAGCATTCTGCTGTTCATTGGGTAGATACCAAAGAGTGGGATTGCTAGATCATACAGTAGTTCTACTTGTAGATCTTTGAGGAATCTCCATATTGTTCTCCAGAGTGGCTGGACCAATTTACAGCTCCACTCACAGTATAGGAAAGCTCCCCTTTCACCAGATCCCCATCAGCACTTATCATTTTTTTTTAAATCTTAGTCATTCTGACTGGGACTTGATGGTATCTCATTGTGATTTTGATCTGCATCTCCCATATAATGAGGGATGTTGAGCATTTTTTCATATGCCTTTGGCTATTAACATGTCTTCCTTAGAGTGTGGTTTTCTCAACTCATTCTACCATCTTTTAATTGGGTTGATCATCTTTTTTCAGGACAACTGCTTGCGTTCCCTGTGTATTTTTATTATCAGTCCCTTATCTGAAGCATAGCTTACAAAAATACTTTCCCATTCTGAGGGCTGTTGAGTCACACTAATTACTGTGGATTTTGCCATGCAGAAATTTCTTAATCTGATGTAATTCCACTTATTTAACAAGTCTTTGCCTACCCCAATGTCTCTCAGAGTTTTCCCAGTATTTTCCAGCAGTCGTTTTATAGTTTGAGGTCTTAGGTTTAGATCTTTGACCCACTTTGAGTTGATTTTTGTCACTGGTGAGAGGTAGGGCTTTAGATTAATCTTTTCCAACACCTACAAACAAGCAGACAGAAGCAAAACTGAAAAAAAGTAATCCCATTTTTCATAGTCACAAAAAGTATTAGAAACAAACTGCTATGGATAGTAGTTTTGATATGAAGAATAAAGATGTTAAATTATCCTTCACCAAGAAATGTAGTGTCATCTATTTGGGGTGTGTGTGTGTGTATGTGTGTGTGTGTGTGTGTGTGTTTAGGAGTTACTAACATGGTTAGAGATAAACAAACTGGAGACGAACTGCCTGAACTCAATTCTGAGGTCCATTATTTCTAGTCATCAGATGGAATCAGAAACTGTTACCCAATATCTTTTTCTCATTTTGCTCATGTGGAGAAAAAAAAAAGTCATACCTCTTAGGGCTTTCTGAGGATAAAATAAATAAGTATATATGAAGCAACTAAACAGAATCTAGTACAGGGTAAGCATTACATATGTATTTTTAAAAATTATTATATGGGGACATTATTCTATCTACTGGAAAAGTTATCTTTAAGAGTCTAAAATTACTCACCCACTACTATCAGGAGCATTAGTATTCTCACAGAAGAGAGTACAACCTCATCATTTAGAGAACTAAAGTCACCCTTAGAAAATCATGATATGGATATCATATTATATTTAGGGAAATCAAATCAAGTAATTAGGTTACATCTTATTTACTCAAAAGTTATATTTATAATAGCTTCTTTAAATTAATTTACCTAAACAGTTTACCTGAAGGTTTGTAGCCAATATCCTACTCAATGTAAAAGTGTTACAAGTGATGGGATTATCATCTGTTTGGAAATACTTTTCATGGCCTTGCAGAAGTTGACCTTGGATCCAGGAAATTAGGATTATAACTATGTCACCATAAGAGATACAGGTAACAATTTTGAGTCTTTTGTCCACATTATTACACAGGTCACATTCCACCTAGACCTAATTAAAGAGTTTGTTAAATGCATTACTATTTAGAGATATGTCATTCTAAATGCTGATGGGGGTGCATAAGAAAGGTACTTTTGTACATAACTGGAGTGACTATGGCTATAAACTTTGAAAAGTAATCTGGCAACTTGAATCAAAGGTCTTAAATTATTCATAATGCATAAATTCTACTTCTATAAATATGTTCAGAGGAAATAACCAGAGAAATTGCCAGCCATGTTAATAATAACATTATTTATAAAAGCAAAAACTGAGGGAAATTTGATGGTCAATAACAGAACATGGTGACTATATTTTGATGTAGCCATACATTAAATATTTTGCAGGCATAGCCATAATTATAAAAAATTAATGACATGGGAATATGCTTCTAAAATAGTATTACTTGAAAAAAAACATCAAAGACCAAATGTATACCAGGAATTAATTTATATTTATATTTAAAATAGTATATAGTTTATCCAATAAATCTTCCATTGCAGACAGAGGAAAAACTATTGGAAATACATGTAGCATATTAAAATTACATTTGTTGGGATTTCTGAATTCTGGGTACTTTTATTTTTTATATTTCTTTTTAATTTCCAATTTCTAGCTACACGGTTTATTCATCTTCAGGAAAATGTAAGATTGTTTTAACTTTGTTGTACTTTAGGAATACAACTCTATGAAAGCTTTTTGGAATGCCAGTCTAATAATAATAATGTAATTTGAAATGAAGTCAATCTTCAGTAACTCATTCTAATTAAATTCATTTGGGTTTCTATTAAGCCCTTTTTTATGTTTCTAAGTGCTCAATAACCATTAACTTGAAGTAGTTTACCTATTGATACACATTAAGCTCACTGGTTTACAGTTTACAGAACTTCCCTTTCAATAAAATATATCTCCATGCCTGCTAACGCCTCAGTACTTTTTTTAATACAAAGCATATTTCTTTTTTTAAGAACAGTTCTCTTTTTTCTCACTTTACTTAGCATTTTTATTGATTAATCTATTTTACATTATTTATCAAATGTATAAAATACAAGATAAAGATCCTAATTTGGATTTGCTTTTATAACTTTCAGTCTGATTACTGTTAGTACTATGGGAAGTTAGATTCCCAAAGATAAAGGGAAAATATTCCTGTATATATTTTTTAGCCCCTTTTAAGCACCCTATGTTGAATTCCCGCACCTCAGTCAGGGAAATCAAAAAAATGTTCTTATTAGAGAGGGAAAAACAGTGTGGAACTCACTAATACACTTCCCTATTTATGTCAGTACTGCTGAGGTGCCTACAGATTCTATACAGAAACTGAAAGTCTGGAAGAACACAGGAAAATCAATATTTTAGGACACTGCATATTTGCCGCACTGTCTGCAGTAGCTGCATTGAATACATTGAACTGCTTTAGCCATTGCTACTTCACATTTGAGCAGAAGAAACATCACTATTCCACTTCAGGTTTATATTACCTGATAAAGACTTATCGTTGATGCCTTGCCCCCCTCCTCTGCTGATCTACTCATCTCTATGGAAGTCTAAATGAATGACTGCAGCAGAGACTAAAAGGAGTCACTGTAAGACAGTGGCCATGGAAGTAAGAATTCGCTAAGGAGTGTATAACAACTCACCTGCCAAATCAACTAGTCCTGAAAATGGAAGGTGCTAGAGCATTAGACCAAGACAAAAGCACTCTCAGCCAAACAAAACCTGAAAGAATTTACCAACTACAGACCAGCTCTTAAGGAAGTTCTGAAGGAGTTCTATACCAGGAAAACTAAAAGGTCAGATGGGTAGTTATAATGAGAGAAGAAAAAAAAAAAACAAAACAAGAAAATGGCTCACTTAATGATAGGAACAGATCTGGAAATATTGAAAGTAACATTGAATGTTAATTGATTAAATTCTCCAATTAGGAGACACAGACTGGCTGAATAGAAAAAAAAAAAAAAACAGAAATCTTAAATCTGTTGCCTACAAGAACACATCTTATGATTAAAAACATACATAGACTAAAAGTGAAGGGCTAGGAAAACATATTCCATGCAAATGGGAACCAAAACAGAGCTGGAGTTGCAATACTAATTTCTGACAAAATAAGTTAAAAAACAAAAACTGTATAAAGAGACAAGGGCATCTTATAGTAGTAAAAGGGCTAATCCATCAAGAAGATATAAAGCTTAAAAATATCTATGCACCTAAAGAAGGAACACCCAAATATGTGAAGGAAAGACTTCTGAAGCTACAGGAGAGATAGGGTGCAACAAACAGATTGTTGGGGACCTCAACACCCCATTATCTCTTTTGGACAGATCATCTAAACAAAAAATAAGCTATGAGATAAAGGATCTAAATGATACCATAAATCAAATGGACTTAACAGACATTTAAAGAACCTTCTACCCAGATATACTTTTTCTCAACCCCCACATGGAACATTTTAAAGATTGACCACATGATAGGGCACAAACAAGCATTTACAGAATTAAAGCTATGGAAACTATATGTAGCATCTTCTCTGACCATGATGGAATTAAACTTAATATGAATTTCAGGAAGAAAATTCTCAAAAATACACAAGTACATGGAAACTAAATAACCTATCCTGGCTGACTTCACAACTACTGAAGAAATAAAGACTGAAATTAAAAGATTAATGTAAGCAAATGATAATGAGTACACAAATTTTCATAATCTTTGGAATGCTGCAAAAGCAGTCACAAGAGGGAAACTCATAGTAATTAGTGACATAAGATGAAGATGGTAAAAAAGGCAAATGGACAACCTAACACCATGCTTCATAGAATTAGAAAAGCAACGGGAAAAAAAAAAATCCAAAGTAACTACAGGAGAAAATAAAGATTCAAGCAAAAATAAATGAATGAGAAAATAAAGGAACCATACAGAAAATAAATGAAAGAAAAAGCTGGCTCATTGAAAAGATAAACAAATCGACACACCATTAGCTAGACTAATTAAGAAAAACAGAGAAAAGAATCAGGTAAATAAAATTCGCAATGAAGCATGCAGTATAACAGACATAAAAGAAATACAAAACAACAGTAGAAGATACAATGAACAACTATGTGCAACGAAAAGGACAACCTGGATCAAATGAACGAATTCCTGGACACATATAATCTACCAAGATTGAATCAGGAGGACAGAAAAAGTCTGAATAGGCCCATAACAGGCTAGGAGATTGAATCCGTAATAAGTAACCTCCAAACAAAGGAAAGCCCTGGGCCTGATGTCTTCACAACTGAATTCTACAAGGCTTTTAAAGAAGGATTAACCAACATTCTACTCAAGTTCATTTTTTCTTCCTTTTTTTTTTTTTTTTGTTGTTGTTTGTTTCATTTTTGCTACAGGGTACGTGTGCTCACCAGAGAGAGACAGTCAGAAAGTGAGAAATTACTCCCAGGGGGTATGGCCACAATCCCTTCTCCTCCATTCTCCTGTCAGGATCTTAGGCATGCACGCACATGCGCCTGTCATGAGTTTAAGCCACCAAATCCAGGACTCGAACCACGGTCGACTACATTGGAGTTCAGTAACATAGCCATTACGCTAACTGCTGGTCCCCTACTCAAGTTATTTCTAAAGATCCAAAAGGACGTAAAGCTCCCAAATTATTCTATAAAACCGCCATCACCCTTATCCTTAAAACAGAGAAGGACATGACAAGGAAGAAAAACTATAGGTCAATATCGCTGGAGAATATACACACAAAAATTCTCAACAAGATATTACCAAATTGTATCCAATAACATATAAAAAAATGTTATACCTCACAACCAAGTAGGCTTTATTCCAGGGATGCAAGGATGGTTCAACATAGGGAAAATTATAAATGTAATACAGCCTATAAACAGAAAGAAAGATTAAAACCATATGATCATACCAATTGATGCAGAAAAAATATTTGATAAGATACAGCATCCCTTCATAATCAAGACTCTCAACAATATTGGCATAAAAGGGTCATTTCTCAACACAGTAAAAGCTATCAAAAAACCTATAGCTAACATCATCTTGAATGAGGAAAAGGTGAAAGCTTTTCCACTAAAAACTAGTACAAGACAAGGATGTTCACTTTCTCCACTCCTTTTCAATATAATACTGGAAGTCCTCACCAATGCAAACAGAAAAGAGAATAAAATAAAAGGCATTGAAATAGGAAAAAAAGAGATGAAATTATCTCTATCTGCGGAAGACATAATTGTATATATAGAAGACCCAATGGCATCCACAAAAAATATTTCTGGAAGTAATACATGAATACAGTAAAGTTTCAGGATACAAAATCAACGTACAGAAATCTATAGCATTTCTATATATGAACAGCAGGCAAACTGAGATAGAACTTAAGAAAATAATTTCATTTGCCATAGCTACAAAAAGTATAAGATACCTAGGAGTAAATCTAACAAGATAAATTAATGACATCCACAAGGAAAATTATGAGAAGCAATAAAAAAATAAGTTGAAAATGACACAAAAAAGTGGAAGGGCATCCCATGCTCCTGGATTGGAAAAATTAATATCAAAAGGGCAATTCCACCCAAATTAATATACATATTTAACACAATTCCAATAAAAGTACCAGAAAAATTTTTCATAAATCTAGAAAAGAAAAACATACAATTTATCTGGTATCATAAAAGACCTTGTATTGACAAAACAACCCTGCACAAGAGTGAAGTGGGCAACATCTCACTCTCTGAACTGAAAATATACTATTAGCTATGATAATCAAAACAACATGGTATTGGCATAACATGCATGTGGGCCAATGGAACAGAATAGAGACCCCAGAAATAAACTTTCAGACATACAGTCAACTGATTTTTTAAAAGGGGTACCAGTCGGAAAAGGAAAACGTCTTTAACAAATGGTGCTGGTTAAACTGGATATCCACCTGTAGAAAAGTAAATCTGACCCCCTATATGTCACCATTAACAGAAATCAACTCATAGTGGATCAAAGATCTAAACCTGAGACCGCAACCTATAAAACTACTGGTGGAAAACACTAGGGAAACTCTGGGAGACATTGGAGTCGGCAAAGATTTCTTAAGCAAGACCCCCCAGAGCACAGGCAATAATCCCCAAAAATAGATAGGAGGGATTACATCAGATGAAGAAGTTTCTGCACAGCAAAGGAAACCATAATTAGTGTTAATTGACAACCCTTGGGATGGGAGAGAATTTTTGTTAACTGTGCCTCAAATCAGGGATTGAAAACCAGAACATACAGGAAACTCAAGTGGCTTACCCGGAAGAAAATGATTAACCCAATCAAAATATGAAAAAATAAGCTGAATAAACAACTCTCTAAGGAAGACATACGAACAGCCAAAAAGCAGGTGGAAAAAGTGCTCAACATCCCTCATATTAAGGGAGATGCAGATCAAAGCCACAATTAGTTACTACCTAACTCCAGTCAGAATGGCGATTAAAAATATATATATATATATAAGTGCTGGAGGGGATGTGGTGAAAGGGGAACACCCCTACACTGTTGGTAGGAATGCAAATTGGTCCAGCTTCTGTGGAGAGCAATATGGAGGTTTCTCAAAGACCTTTAAATAGAACTACCATATTATCCAGCAATTCCACTCCTGGGTATCTACCCACAGGACAGGAGAGCACTCGGTTGGAAAAGCGCTTGGACAACTCTATTTATTGCAGCATTATTTATGATTGCTAAGAGATGGAACAAGTCCAAACGTCCACAATCAGACAAATGGGCTGAAAAAATGTGGCACATGTACTCCATGCAATACTATTCAGCCATAAAAATCGACAAGGCCCTAGAGTTTGATATAAAGTGGATGAAGATGGAAGATTTGTTGCTGAGTGAAGCAAGTCAGACTATGAAAGAGAGACACTGTATGTCTCCACTTAAAATATACTGACTGTCCGTACTTTATGGTAGAGACCCAAATATGGAAGGACATAAAAGCATTAAAAATTGTTATGGACACTAGAGACAAAGTGGAATGAGAGTTTGAGAGGGGAAGAGTATAGGAAAGGAAGTTCGGGGAAGATAATAGAGAAGTAAGACATTTGTGGGACAAAAATATGGTTTATTGTCTGTTGATGGGAATGTGTATAGTATTCTCAACTGAGCTGGACTGAGGTCTATATCATGCTGTGTAAATTCTCTTTATAATCTAAATGATGTATAGCTATTTAATGTATAAATAATAATAATAATTATAATAATAAATAAAAAAGAAAGAAAAGAAAGAAAAGCTATAGAGTTTTGAAAGTTGATTTTGTATCCTGTCACTTTATTGTATTCATGTATTACTTCGATACGTTTTTTGTGTATACCTTTGGGTCTTCTAGGTATATAATCATTTCATTTGTAAACAGATGAT
>NW_006159523.1:2007339-2018758 GCF_000334495.1 Tupaia belangeri chinensis | reverse complement strand
AATTCTTCTTTCCCAATCTGAATGCCTTTAATTTCATTCTCTTGTATGATCACATTGGCTATAGTGCCTATAGCGCTGAATATTTTCAGGACTATATAGAAAAGGAGTTGAGAAAGTGAGCAGACTTGTTTTTTACCAGCTTTTAAAAGCCACAGATTGTTTCACCCAAACTTGGCAGTCTCCATTATGCCTTGTCCCGTAATAAATGTTTGATAGAAAGACCAAAGGGACAGAGGAAGTGGATTGTCTTAAATGTCACTTTCTCCTCATAGCAGAGTAAGTGCAAAGATGTTGATCTGTTTCTACTCTGCCAAATATTTAAATACTTACCCAAATGTCATTATGCTCTGAGTGAGTTAATGATTCCAGGTCTATTTCTCCTTACTTCCTTTAGATTTAAGGTATATTTCCAATTCTTTTCTAAGCTATTTTTCTTATTCTCGGGCTCCAAATAACTGAATGCTACAAGAATAGTGAAATGAAAATATTAAAGCAAAACATTATGGATATCTGGTAAAAGTCATTCTTTAGTAAACCTTACTGAGACAACAGAAAGCCAGGACTTATCTCAGCAAACATTTACATTTTGTTTCTTCTACATGGGGTTGTGGGTGACTGAGATTATTGTCATGGTAGAAGAGGATGGGATGAGTCAGAGAGAGGAGGACACAAGGCCAACACAGATTTCAGTCCTTGCGAAAACAAACTTCTGCCAGGACATGATGCATATCACTATCAATCATAACCCATTAGCCAAAGCACAATATACAAGCTAACCAGAGTGAAATGGCCAGATTGAGGGGCTCCCCTATAGGACCAAATAAGAAGATTGGCAAATATGTTACTACTTTTAGGTATTTTTCCCATGGTAAAATAAGTTTTTTAGAGAGTGAAATTAGAATTATTTTTCCTGCACTTATTAATAAAGTCTTGCTGGTGAGGTTTCCTCTATCTTACATCTGAGCTCCCATGCTTCGGGGAGGGGCAGCCTTCCATTGGCAAGGTCTGGTGACTGCTTGTGAGAGGAAAACTGATATGACCTCCATCATCCTTTATCCTTCTCTCAAGCAGAGGTACCTGGCAGTGTTGATATCCAATTACAAATTTGATAAAGGCACTGAGGAGTAAGCACTGTGTGTCCTTTACTATGAAACTGAAGTCTAGCTAATTCCATATCCAAAAGAAAAAAAAAAAAAAGTACAAGGACATTTAATTGACCTCGTTGTTTTAAAGGAGAAAAACATTTATAATATGAGTAATTTTAAAATCTCCTTTTCTTGAAACTGTACTGATAAACCAAGATTTTACAAAATATTATATATCACATAAAACACTACTTTTATAAAATGTTCTAATTTGCTGCTATCATTTAGCATTTCCATCATTATTTCTCATTTTATTTTGACCCTGCTGATGAGGTAAAGTCATTAAATTGGCAAGAAGCATGTTCTTACCTCCAAGTTTTTTTCCTATTTTCTTCCTCCTCATTGCAAACATCTGGTCTGACTGGCTTAGAGCATGAGTACCTCCTTTAGCAACTTCTGCTGGAACATCATCTACTGAAAATATTTTTTCCTTCTTCAGTTCATAAAAATTATGTTAATCCCACCCAAGCCTATTTATGGGCCCATTATACAAAAAAAGTTTCCATGTTTAGGGTATATAGGGAAAACAAAATAAATTACCTAGAAAATCATAATTGTGAATATAAGGCTGAAAGAAACTCTGGTGGATAGGTAGGAACTTTTGGTAACTGAGAGTCTGAAGACTTTTATTTATTTACCTTTTGCTTTTAATTCCTTCATATCCTTTAAAATACTCATAAACCTGTTTAAAAATTCTTGTCTAATCAACCCATTCTATTTGCTATCTTTTCTTTATTTGCACATCTAGGAATATTTGGAAGAAAATTAGACATTGTTGATGGTAATTTGGTATGATTAAATTTTTTCTCTTATTCTGATTAAGACTTTCTTACTTTCACAGCCATTTCACACACATACACATATACACAAAAATATATCACTTGCAGGAACCAGCAGTTAGTGTAATGACTATGTCACTGGACTCCCATGTAGTCAACCACAGTTCGAGTCCCAGACCCAGTGGCTTAAAACTCACACCGGACGCATGTGCGTGCGTGCCCAAGATCCCTAGAGGAGAAAGGAGGAGAAGGGATTGCGGGCGTGGCCATCGCCTTTGGGGGGGTGATTTCTCACTTTCTGTCTCTCTGTCTCTCTCTGGCGAGTGCATGCACCCTATAGCAAAAACCTCTAAAAAATATATACATATATATGCATATATATATATATATATATATATATACACATATATATTACTTGCATATGTAGAAATTAACATTTTAAAAAATACTTAACCATTATAAAGACTCAATAAATCTTAGCTAAATGATCAAATGTATTACAGTTCAAGTATATTATAGCAAAAATGTCTAGCAAATAGATGTAAGGTGAGAAGTTCAATTCTTATATTTTGACATAAAAGAAACAAATTAAAATTTTCCTCTTGATATATAAGCTAGGGAAAACAACAATGAACAAATCTTAGATTTGCAAATAAACACAAGTAAACAGTAACAGCATGTACTGGGCTGACAGTTTACTGAATCATGCCCCTCTGACTTGAGGCATTTGTAATTATAGAGTTTTTATTTCAAACAAGAAATTGGTAATCCTGCTCTACCTGAGTGTTTACCTAGCATCATATCTGTAGGAGGAATTGGTGAATGGTTTCCAGCTCATAGCCAGTGGGAAACTGAGGCTCCTCAGTCCAATATCATGAGATAATTAAGTCCTATCAACATTCCTATGAGTGAGTGAGTTTGGATCAGAAATTTGCCCTTCAACATGTGACATGACTGCATTGTCAACTGATATTTTGACTATTCAGGTAAGATACCCAAACAATGTAGGTAAGTTGTACAGACTTCTGAACCACAGGAACTGTGAGGTTGTTAATACTGTTGTTTTTAGGTAATTTGTTATTAACAGTAAACACATAATACAGCATCTATAAGATTCGTAACAAGTTTGGTAAAAATACTTGAACTTTTACTTTAAGTTACCTGTCATGCTTGATGTTAGAAAGGACAAGAAAACCTACAAATAGTGTATTAGATATTAATTATGTATTATTATTGTATAATAATGTTTGGATATAATATGTAGCTACTGTCTTATTGCTTTTAAATATACTTTTGGATGATTCATTCATGTCTTTGAGCACTCAAAGGGTAAAGCAACTTTCATGTTTTAAAATAAATTAAAGATTGTAATTTTGAGGTGGTGCTTCATTTAAATAAAGTGAACCTACTCAATTGTATTTGATATTTAAAGGTGAGATGATCTACCATGGGTTTTCTTTTTCTTTCTTTCTTTCTTTTTTGAGAGAGGTTTTTGTTATAGGATGTATGAGCTTTCTAGAGAGAGAGAGAGAGAGAAAGAGGCAGAGACAGAAAGCGAGAAATCACTTCTAGGGAGAATGACCACGCCACAATCCCTTCTCTCTACTCTCTGGGATCCTGGGCATGCACACGTATATTCCAAGCATGAGTTTCAAGCTGCCGGGCTCAGGACTCAAACTGCAGGCTGCCGTGTGGAAGACAAGTGCCTCAACCACCATGCCACTTGCTGGCCCCACAATGGGTTTTCTTTCTTTTTTTTTTTTTTCCGTTTTTTAGAGAGCAAGAGATTTTTTTTGCTATGGGGCACTTGCACTCTGGACAGACAGACAGACAGAAAATGAGAAATCACCCCCGGGGTTGAGGGTCATGGTCATTCCACAACCCCTTTTCCTCCATTCTCCTCTCTGGATTAAGGGCATGCATGTACATGCACCTAGTGTGAATTGTAAGCCACCAGATCCAAGACTCAAGCTGTAGCCAACCACTTGGGTGGCTAGTGACATAACCATTATGCCATATACTGGTCCCCAGCATGGGTCTTCATAAGTGTACCTGCTTTTAGAACTATATTTTCAAAACATCAAAAATTTATAAAATTACCTGTGATGAGAACATTCAAAATCCCAGTTACATGTGTTCTTTTCTAAGTTACTACAAAAAATTATTCTATAATAAAATTTAAAATACCATAACAGTTGCCTGATTCTCATGTCATTGCTTTTAAAACACAGGTTATCTGTGTTTTAAAATTAGAAACAAAAGGTTATGTAACTTGGAACTCTTTTAGTGTTAATCCTAGGTCTAACACATGTATATTTTAAATAAGGAAAGCTATCAGTATCTTGGATAACTAAAATGGTATTCTTTTATTTCTCTCTTAAAATAATTAACTTGATCATCAATTGTTCTTTATTGTTTCTTTTCGACTCTTTTGAGTTATTCTTTCTAGGGATAAAAAAACGTATTTTAAAAATATTAGAAATTGTTCAGGTTTATTTTAAAACAGAAAAGAACAGATTGTTCTTTGAGTACAGCTTTTGTATATATAATACAATGCACTAAAAGGCTAAATAAAAAAAAATAAACCTATGGCTTCACTTTTTTAAAGCACTATATTATAAACTGCAGTTAGTAACCAATACATTTCCGTAATTGAAAAGTATTTATTCCATCCATACTTATTTTATCCTAGATTAATACTGTTTTCACAGCTGGAAAAATGTTGTTTATTTTGAGAAGTCTCTGACATTCCAGCATTCCTTTTAATCTTTCACTAAAGTCAAGACTTCTGAAGTTTAAAAGATAGCTTCTTAAACCCCAAGGGAAGAATGAAACTTCCTGAAAAGCAGAAAATTCAAAAGTAGAATCTTTTTACTTCATAAACTGTAGCAAAGAAAATCATGGTTTAATAAACACTTTAGTATTTGTATAAACCCCACTGTCCCACACAATTTTTCCTAACTGAAAAGGAAATGAGAAATTGAGAATTAGGTTAAGAATAGCTGTTTAGACATGGTCCTGATTATAGGAAGTGAAAGCTAACTTAGAAGTTCAGCAACTAAATCACAAAGATGGAAATTTAATACAAATGGTTTTAGAGAAGAAATTATAGCAGAATATATTTGAAGTTACTAATTTTTCTTCAATCTTTCCATTGTAATCACTTGTCAGTAAGCACAATAGTCTGTTGCAGTAGTTTTAAAACAAAGGTACTTCCTTTTTTTAGCTATGAATACCTTTCTTTTAATAAAAACTTACCCAACAGCCCAGTATATAAAACAGTCAAATTGGTACTCCTTGTAAAACAGTCAAATTGATACTCCTTTTGAAATATTCTACAGTAGAAAGAACACTGAATTTCCATTTTCAAAAGTGTGGAGGACTCAATACAAATAGACTATGTGTAAAAATGATGTTCTTGTTGCACTGCTAGGCTATCACAAAGGAATGGAAAATTGGGGCAAAAAGGAAAGGAAAGGAAAGAAAGAAAAGCACAAAAAAAACAGACATAATTCTAGAGCTGATACTAACTTTGAGATTTTTTTTTTAAGTAAACAGATCGACATTAGCTCTGTAATGCGGATTCTGCCATAGGGCGGGCGCCACCACGCCCTGTAATGCGGATTCTGCATCTAATATCAACAGCGAGAAATTACAAAGCTGAGAACACTGAATATCTCCTGTAATCTGGAAAAAGATAGGAGTGATTCTGAGTCATCTCCTACAAAAAGATGTGGATAGAAACACCAATCCTTTCTCAACAATAAGAATTCTCATTTTAGGCTGACAAACTTTAAAAGATTAATATCATCGAAAGATATGCTTAAAAACAATGAAGATAGAAAACAAACCTATTAAATGACACTTCATAAAAACTCCAAAACAATTTGAACATTAAAAACTTTAGTTACTAGAATAATAGAGAACATAGAAATGAATAGGAATGTAATATTTATAGTAAAAAAAAGTATCATAAATAAACAAAAAGATATTACTTTTTAAAAATTGTATTTACTCTTATTATCTTCCATTTTTCTATAGGGCATGTGCATTTACCAGAGAGAGACAAAGAAAAAGAGGGGGAAAGTGAGAAAGCAAGCCACAGGACGGAGACACAAATTGTGGTCACGCATATGGGAGTTCAGTGCCTTAGTCAGCACACCACTGCTGGCCCCCAAAGATAGTATTCTTAAAAGACATATTAAGTGGAGAACGTGGGCATCCTATCCTGTACCAGTTTTTAGAGGAAAGGCTTTCAACTTTTCCCCATTTAGGATGATGTTAGCTATAGTTTTTTATAGATAGCTTTTATTGTGTTGAGAAATGATCCTTCCATGCCCATTTTGCTGAGAGTCTTGATCATAATTGGATGTTGTATCTTATCAATTTTTTTTGCATGAATAGATATGACCATATGGCTTTTATCTTTCTTTCTGTTAATATGGTGAATTAGATTCATGGTTTTATGTATGTTGAACCAACCTTGCATCCCTGGAATAAAGCCTACCTGTTTGTGATGTGTTATCTTTTATATATGAATAGAGTTTCTAAATAGTATTGTGCCAATAACTAAACTACACATTTAAGAAGAGGGATCATTTCTTATGTTCAGCAGACCTATAGTCCCTGGCAGTTTACTGGATTTGTGAAAACACTGAGCCTTGGGAACCAGCAGTTAGCGTAATGGCTATGTCGCTGGACTCCCACGTAGTTGACCGCGGTTCGCGTCCCAGACCTGGTGGCTTAAAACTCACACCGGGCGCGTGTGCATGCGTGCCCAAGATCCCAAGAGGAGAATGGAGGAGAAGGGATTGCGGCGTGACCATCCCCCCTTGGGGGTGATTTCTTGCTTTCTGTCTCTATGTCTCTCTCTGTCTGGCGAGCGCATGCGCCCTATAGTGAAAATCTCTCAAAAAAAAAAAAAAACACACACTGAACCTTCTATGCTGTAAGCCATACTCCTATCTCCAACTTTCTTTTTGGAAGCTTTCAGTGTGATGTCATATACAACATATGGAGTAGAATTCATTGTTTTTACTCCTAACTCTCCTGCTTTTCATATAATTGCCAGGAAAATAACCACATACATACCCTTTCCTTTTTCTTATTCTTTTTTTTTTTCAGTTTTTTTTTGCTGGAGAAAGACAGACAGTGACAGTGAGAGGAGAAAATGAAAAATCAATCCCCAAGGAAGATGGCCACACTGCAATCCCTTCTCCTCCATTTCCTCCCGGGATTTTGGGCAGGCACGCACAGGTGCCTAGCATAAATTTCAAGTTACCAGACTCAGGACTTGAACCTCATATGACCATGTCAGATTCCAGCCCATTGACCACCATGCCACCTGCTGGCCCCTACATAAACACTGACCAGATTTGAGGCACCAGCTCCGCAAACCTTGAAGATACCACCACATCAAAATTCTCAATGGATCTCATCCCATTCTTAGTTTTTGGAGAAACTCTTGAAGTACACTTGAGAACACATCATGGAAAAGAAGATATCAAAGAATAAGAGGGACAAACAGTATGAACAACTGAACTGAAGCACTGTAACATTGTGTTTATGAGACTGCTATGGTGTAAGTCTGTATTAATTGAAAAGCTTGTTGTAATGTTGCCCTTGAAATGCAGGAAATAATTTTGTCATCATATTTTTTTTCCTGTTAAACATTTCAAGGGTTAGGATCCTGTTGGCAGCTTAAAAGCCTCTGTCAAAGTCAAAAGAATCTAATTTTTTTTTCTTTCACATTTGTTCACACAAAAGATTTGGATCCTTAATAAGTATCTTTCTGTAATCCCAGGCTGTCTTATCATTATTGACTTTCTGCTTTATGGAGAAACACATCAATTTCATGAAGACCTCAAATACGCTGAACAAAATGTACTTTATTGCTTTCTATTTTTGATCAGTATTGTGCACAAGACTGATAGATTAGTTGTGAGGAAAAGCTGAATGATTATTTCTCAGATCCTATACTTGTGAACATTTTGAGCACAGCATTCCACAGAGTGGGAGAGAGTGAGAAAAGTGTTAAATAAGGTACTGATGACACGACAGAGCCTGGATCCTGGAGAGCACAATGCAAACCTGTTTGACAAGGCAGACACTACAGTGGAAAGACTACACAGCTTGGAGTAAGATAGATTTCAGTTCGATTCCCAGCTCTGTCACTTACTAGCTTTCAAGATATGGACTGATTACTCAGTGCCTGTGAAGCTCAATTTTCTCATTTGTAAAATTTGACTAATAATGGCCATCTCAAAGAAATTTTATAAATATGGAAAATTCTGTGAAAAGTCTTTGGCTCTGTGTTAGGCACACAGTAGGTATATTAATTAGGGCACAGACTCTACTGTTATGATGAAGATATCAAAAATACAATGACTTGAACAGGAGACAAGGCATGTCTATTTCATATGACAGTCTGGTGAGCAAGAGGTCCAGGGAGGATAGGCAGCTCTGCCCAATGGGTGGTACAAGGTGAGACACAGAGTCTTTACTGGTTGCTTCTCTCCCATCTCAGGGCTGTGCTCTCTGCATGTTCAAAACTGGTTCTCACAATGTATTGATCAGTGTCCCAGCAAGAAATGTAGGCACAATCCACCAATATACTTGAAATCAATTTGTTAAAGGGACAATTTAGAGCAGCAAGAATAGGGTTTAAGAAACCCCAAAAATGTGAAATATGTAAGGGGTCACATCGGGGAGTGTGCACAGTGTTCATAAAGTCAGCCTCCCTGAGCACAGAGAGTAAGAAAGTGGCAAAGAGAAATAGAATTAAACACAATTCACAAACTTCTCCATCAGACACCATTTTTTTATTATTTATCTTGAAGAAATATGTCCACAAAAGAGACCCCGTAAGTCCCATTAGCTACTGTTATCACAGATCAGTATCAGGTGGTTACACTCTGATCTGACAACCAACTTCAGCTACTATGAATGCTTGACGTATAAGATAACAGAGAAAGAGGAGAAAGAACTAATATGAATCATAGCTGCTCCAGGCCCCTTTCCCCTTCTCAAGCTCTTCTTGCCCACATAATACCTGTATAGACCAGATTCTTTATGGGTTAACCTGTTCCTTCAGTACCCGCTGGTCTGTCTTTGCTGGTTTCCCATGTTTTATCATTGCTTAGAGAATTGGACAAGGAAGAACCACGAGCTTCTCTGGTGAGTATTCTTTGTCCCACATAGGTTTCCTTCCCTCCACTGCAACATTCCAGTTTTCCTTCAGCAGTTGGATTCAAAGCTTCTAGCCAGTGGAGAGACCACCATTTTTTTCTGAAAAAAAGAGCTTAAGGAGACCAAAAGGATCAAGTTCCAGTTTCAGATTCCCACTTAGAAGAATTGCATTTACTGGCAAAAGCTTTTCTTCCTTGGGCATCACATTTTAAATGAGCAGAGGTCTTAGTGACACGAAGGAAAACTTCTTCCAGAATTTTATTTGGAGTAACAGTGAGAAAACACAAACACTCAGTACATAGCAATTATCAATTTAACAGACCAGAGCTGGTACCATAGCACTTTGGATAGGCACTGTGGTTTGACCATGCACTGTGGTTTTTCTCTCTCTGGGGAGGACACATGCCTTCTACCGATATATAATCTAGCCCATAATAGTCAACAGATTCTCGGTTTCTTTAGCAATAAAAATTGGACAAAATACTTTTGGGTGATGTTTTTACTTTGATCATGACAGGTTATCCAGAACCTCAATATCACCAGATTAACTTTGCTCCAATGTCTTGCTACTCAGCATTTAATTGGCAATCCTCAGCATTTAATTGGCAATCAATAACACCTACCTCTGACTCTCAGAAATGTATGAAAAAGGCAGAACCTGATACTTCGTCCTTGATCTCTTTAATCAGAAGCTGCCTTTAATAA
The DNA here is from genome assembly GCF_000334495.1 of Tupaia belangeri chinensis. Taxonomy (NCBI): domain Eukaryota; kingdom Metazoa; phylum Chordata; class Mammalia; order Scandentia; family Tupaiidae; genus Tupaia; species Tupaia belangeri. The sequence goes on along the minus strand of NW_006159523.1, from coordinate 2,008,941 downwards.
GAGTCCCTGGTTTTTATGCAGATTACACTTTACAAATCACAGGTAAAATCTTATCTACTTGTTTCTGAGGCTAGCTAGTCAACTAAAGAAAAATCTCAAAGAAATCAACATCCCTACAGCTTTTCATTATTTTGAGGGATATTCTAATTTCTGCAGTTTCTCTAGAGAGATAATATTGATGTGAATGTAAAAGGTGGTCCTATTACCTCAAACTTTTTCTCTTAGTATGAAAAATGTCATTTTAATATTGAGAAACAAATATCCCTTTAAATATGTCCAACACTTTAGTAGTCTGCTTATCGATTTCATAACTAAAATCTTAGGATCAATTAGCTATTACTAAGAGCATGGTAGTCAGGACACTGACTGTTCTATCACCCTTGTTGCTAATTGTCACTGTTCTATCCTGCTGACACACGTAGCCTCTGATTTTGAGTGCTATTAAATGGCTTCTACCTTTATTGTACCAGTATTCTCATTCAGATCGAGAACCTGAACTGATTGAGGCATTCTCTGTTTTGATCTGCAGCTTACAGAAGCAGGCTTCCATGAATTTTTAAACCATACTGGTGTCCTGTTATCGAAAATTCATTTTACAAGCTGTGGTGATGTACAGTGATTGAGTGCACACACACACACACACACACACACACTCATATATATATATATATATATATAAAATTTTAAAAATTGAATAGCAAGAGCAGAAAAAAGTTTATTTTTAAGAGACTTTTGTTATAGGGCACTCATGCTTACCCAAGAGAGAGACAGAGATTGAGGAAAGACAGAAAACAAGAAATCACCCCCCAGGGGGATGGCCTTACCAAATCCTTTCTCCTCTGTTCTCCTCTTGGGATCTTGGGCACACATGCACATGTCCCCAGTGTGAGTCTTAAACCACCTGGTTCAGGCTTGAACCACTGTTGGTCATGTGGGAGTCCAATGACATAATCACTACGCCATCTACTGGACCCAAACCAATGGATTTTATTAACATGGTGAAGAAAATATCCTCCTGACCCTTGCATCTGAGAAATTTTAGATTGCACATATTAGACGTACTATAATATTCTCATGCTTGACCTGTGTACTCTTTCTTCTAGAATATGCCAGAATAGTGCTGTTTTATGCCACTCATTGTCTTTAGTCCGAGAAACTAGTGCCCTCAAGGAATATAAACGACAGTCCTCATGGCTCAAGTCAACATTTTAAACCCAGAACCCTGAGTAAGTGCATCAGTGTCAATAAATTCAGGCTGATAAGGTCTTGTGTTTATATGCCTTTTCTAACATCTTCAGAATGCAATCTCATTCACAATCATCAGGTTCATGTTGATCAACATTGACAATGTCATGCAACTCTTTCAGTATATAGGCTATTTTCTGCCATGTCTTGTGTTTTTTATCAATGGTAGACAAGAATGTAACTCTGTGCTTGGAGAAAAGTGAGGAGTTGTCAACATGGGTTCTGAGGAGTATCCCTTTATTAGGCAACTGCTTTAATTGTTTTTATTTTTATTTTTATTTTTTATTTTGGGAGAGGTTTTTGCTATAGGGTGTGCAAGCTCGCCAGAAAGACAGAGAGACAGAAAGCGAGAAATCA
>NW_006159523.1:2005310-2007077 GCF_000334495.1 Tupaia belangeri chinensis | reverse complement strand
TCATATATATATATATATATATATAAAATTTTAAAAATTGAATAGCAAGAGCAGAAAAAAGTTTATTTTTAAGAGACTTTTGTTATAGGGCACTCATGCTTACCCAAGAGAGAGACAGAGATTGAGGAAAGACAGAAAACAAGAAATCACCCCCCAGGGGGATGGCCTTACCAAATCCTTTCTCCTCTGTTCTCCTCTTGGGATCTTGGGCACACATGCACATGTCCCCAGTGTGAGTCTTAAACCACCTGGTTCAGGCTTGAACCACTGTTGGTCATGTGGGAGTCCAATGACATAATCACTACGCCATCTACTGGACCCAAACCAATGGATTTTATTAACATGGTGAAGAAAATATCCTCCTGACCCTTGCATCTGAGAAATTTTAGATTGCACATATTAGACGTACTATAATATTCTCATGCTTGACCTGTGTACTCTTTCTTCTAGAATATGCCAGAATAGTGCTGTTTTATGCCACTCATTGTCTTTAGTCCGAGAAACTAGTGCCCTCAAGGAATATAAACGACAGTCCTCATGGCTCAAGTCAACATTTTAAACCCAGAACCCTGAGTAAGTGCATCAGTGTCAATAAATTCAGGCTGATAAGGTCTTGTGTTTATATGCCTTTTCTAACATCTTCAGAATGCAATCTCATTCACAATCATCAGGTTCATGTTGATCAACATTGACAATGTCATGCAACTCTTTCAGTATATAGGCTATTTTCTGCCATGTCTTGTGTTTTTTATCAATGGTAGACAAGAATGTAACTCTGTGCTTGGAGAAAAGTGAGGAGTTGTCAACATGGGTTCTGAGGAGTATCCCTTTATTAGGCAACTGCTTTAATTGTTTTTATTTTTATTTTTATTTTTTATTTTGGGAGAGGTTTTTGCTATAGGGTGTGCAAGCTCGCCAGAAAGACAGAGAGACAGAAAGCGAGAAATCAACCCCCAGGGGGATGGCCACGCTGCAATCCTTTCTCCTCCATTCTCCTCTCGGGATCTTGGGTACGCATACACACGCGCCTGGCATGAGTTTAAGCCACCAGGTCCGGGACTTGAACCACGGTCGACTACATGGGAGTCCAGCGACATAGCCATTATACTCACTGCTGGTCCCCAATTATTTAAACTACTTAGCAGTGCAATAATTTAAAGATTTTCTTTTTGGATATGGAAATTCTGGTTCTTCAGAAGTAGAGGAGCTAAAATGCTTCTATTAGAATTGGAGAATTTACATTACTGGAGGATTCAGCTTCTCAGCTTAATGCATCCTAAACCCAATATTTAAAGTATAATTTTAGTCTTGAGACCAGCAGATGGTGTAACGTTTAAGTCTCTGGACTCCCACATGGTTGACTGTGATTTGAGTCTCGGACCCAGGGGCTTAAAACTCATGCCAGGCGCATGTGTGTGCATGCCCAAGATCCCAAGAGGAGAATGGAGAGAAGGGAGTGTGGTGTGGCCATCCTTCTGGGGAGTGATTTTTGCTTTATGTCCCTCTGTCTCTGTCTCTCCAATGAGCAGACATGCCCTATAGCAAAAATAACTCTCTCCCTCTTAAAAATAAAAGTGATTTCAGTTCTTCAAGTCACTTCTTGACGGGGCCATGCAGGCAACACAAGCTGGTAAGGATGCTGCCTGCCATTCTAAGGCAGGGCCTGGACTGGGAAGAAACTGAGGCAGGGCCCAGTTTACGAGCCCTCCCTTGTGTCCTTGAACTGGCCGGTATTCAATTTCTCTGCCGTGAGTTTTACTGTTATTA
>NW_006159523.1:1976895-2005165 GCF_000334495.1 Tupaia belangeri chinensis | reverse complement strand
AGAGATAAAACAAAAGAACTCACTAATTGACAGACTCAGCAAATAAAACAAAAACCCATGTTTTTTGTTTTGTTTTTATTTTTTTAAGAAAGGAAAAGCCTGACTGACAAGGGCTCCACAGAAAGATTAACCATTTTAGCTGGGAGTTATCTAAAGCAACAGGTAGCTTTCAACTACAAAGAGTTTCTCATCTATGTGCTGTTGACCATGAAAAACTGCTAATAGAACATCCTGTGTTGTCTCCTGAGCTACAAGATCATCTTCCTTTCCCATATAAGATCATAGACTCACCCTCTATTGTTGTAATGTATAGATAGTCCATATATTAACTGTGTCTTTATTTAACAAGACAAGATTTCTATCTAGGTCTTTGTATTCAGCAAAGTTATCAAACTGGTCCAGGACTGAAGTTATCAAACATCCTGCAAGCCCCCTCTTCAAAAGACCCTTCCCAGTAATCAAGATCTAAGAAGAAGATACAACAGACAAATGGACTTCCTCATCCTGAGAACTGTGATTGATTTTACCTGATCTGACAAGACAAACAGCATGTTTTACAATTATTGCTTCCATGCTTTGTATACCCTGTTCCTTAGAGTAAATTTTTTACTACCCCTCACCCTCCTTACTTCCTAAACCTCCCTCAATAAATACACATGTTTTCATAGCCACGGTGTGGCAGCCTGGAGCTGGCTCTGGCTGTGGCCGACTGAGAATATGCTAAGGAGCAATGAGGTCTCAGTCTAATTTTTTGTTTCTGATCACCCATGTCGCCTTCCTGTGTACGAACCACCCACCTCTGCCGAGGCTGGACCCCGGCAACTTCTCTTATCTTAGTCTGAGAGAACTAGAGAGGATGAGCATTTCGTTGGTGCTATGGTTCTGCGACCATGAAATCAGACTCTGGTCTTGACCTTTGGTCAACTGGTTACTGTGTGAAAAATCACAGACTACACTTACACAGACCTAATCTGGTGGTGTTTCCAGTGGTGCTGTGGTTCTAGACAAGCTGTCATTATCAGAGAAAATCAGCATCATCAAAAATTATTTTGTCCAATTTTTATTACTGAAGAAAATGAGAATCTATTGACTATTAGGTGTACATGGCAGGTGGGGGGAGGAGTTCTCTCTCTCTCTCTCTCTCTCTCTCTCTCTCTCTTTCTCTCAGGCAAAATTAGGAGAAAAAAATCCATGTTAGCAGATGTCCCCATAACACAAAAAACCAGAGGAGTTCAAGGATTTTCAGTAATGTTTGCATTACTGTTTTTATTTTTTCCTTTCCTTGCAAACCATTTTAGAGAAAACATTTAGGAAAGGCTTAAGTGATTAGAATCAGGAGAAATACCATGTAGGGAATTGGAAGTTGTGGAGAAACTTTTAGTTTGGGCAGTTCTAAATGGTTCAAGTCTCTATAAGGTAAAGAGCAGCATGATGGATCTAGACAATTGGAGATCCAGACTTAAGAGAGATGGCACAACTATAATGGTCACAACCATGAGCACAGCTGAGAGCACATGCAGCAGATGGAGAAATTCAGACAACCTTAGACAACCCTATGAACAGCAGCAGGATACCTTCTTTTCCTCCCTATCATTGACTTTCTTGTTTTCAAGGTTCAAAATCCCAGTTTCATATTTTCATTTCATTTTAATTATTTTTAAAAAGTCATTGGGGATACCAGCAATTAGTTAACATAATGTCTATGTCGCTGGACTCCCATGTATTTGACCATGGTTCAAGTCCCAGCCCTGGTGGTTTAAAACTCATGCTGGGCATGTGGGCATGCATGCCCAAGATCCAACAAGGAGAATGGAAAAGAAGGGATTGCAGTCTGGCCAAACCCTCAGGAGGTGATTTCTTGCTTTCTGTCTCTCTAACTCTCTGTCTAGCGAGCACACGCGCCCTATAGAAAAACCTCTTAAAAAAAAAAAAGTCATTGGGGATTAGTTTAAGAATTTACTTTGTATTCTAGAAAAATATATTTTATAATCTAGAAATAAGATTATGGACTTTAATTTTCCAGAGATTGTGTGCAATCATGGGAGACAGAGAGTGAGAGAGAGAGAGAGAAGTGAGAAGCACACCCAGCCCCCACACCCTAAGGAATAGTCATATTGCAATTCCTTTTCTTCCATCTCTTCTTTCCAGATCTTGGGAGCACACACACAAGTGCCTAGAGTAATTTTAAATGAACTATGCAGTTGATCATGTGAGATGTAGTCCTCTTAACCACCATGTCACTGTCTATAAAAGACTTTAGAAAGACAACCTATTAGTAAATTTCAGAGGGACTGAACCATTCCTTTAAAATGCCTTTACTGGGACCAGTAGATAGTATAATGGTTACGTTGCTGGACTCCCACGTAGTTGACTACTATTTGAGTCCCATACCAGGTGGCTTAAAACTCATGCCAGGTGGATGTGAGTGCATGTCCAAAATCTCAAGAGGAAATCAGAGAAAGGATTGTGGCATGACCCTCCCACCTGGGGGGTGATTTATTGTTTTCTGTCTCTCTGGTGAGCACATGTGCCCTATAGCAAAACTCTCTCTAAAATGCCTTTATTGTAAAAGAGAATTAACATGGATTAAATGTTCTTTTCTAATTCAAAGGTCAAAGATTATGAAGATGGGATAATGCCTCATTTCTGAGGCACTAGCTAGACAAAAATGTGTGAATTTAGCAATATTAATAAAATAATATATGGCATAATATAAAATATTCAAAATTATCAAATATATATGCTGATATTAGCATATTTGATTTAATATTAATTTCAAAATGGAAAATAAAATAAGCTGATTTGAAATAAATACATCAAAAGGATTTTCTGATCGCCATTTTTTTGACCAGCTGAGATAGTATACAAGGTTTATATAGTTGGATATGGATAATTTCTATGAGAAATACCACATTGAATATTCTCAGTGTATTTTGTTCCCAAATTCCATGATGAAAGAAACAGTAGTAGCTTTCAATAAAAATATGTTACCGTCAATAACTGGTCATAATTCACTTATTTTGTTTTAAATCTTTAGATTTCAATGAAGGCTAAATTGAAAGATACAATTTGTTAAGCCCTGTTCATGTTTCAAAGAGGTGAAGTGGTTCAAGAGAGGTCATTGGGGTGAGCTCATGTCTTTTCATGTTCTAGTTTAGTTTACATTTTCTAAAAGAGATAACATTCATGTGTTGGAACAAAAATGTCCAGTTTGACTGATTTGGGCAACAGAACTGATATCAGCTTGAATTCTTTGGTGTTCAGTGATTTTATTTTTTTACATGCCATATTTTGTTTGACAACAGATTGCATTAATTCAATGTGTAAGGTGCAGTAATAGAACAAAGGTAATTATGAAGGATATGCCAGCCTCTCTTAAAATATTACTACTTTAATGTGCCTCTTGAAAAATATTTCTCATAGGAATTGTGGTGAAGGAAAATAAACTTTTTATAAATCTCTTTCTGGAGGTGAAGCATATCTAAAGTGCATATGCTACACAATGTCATGTAAATAATAAATAAAAACATGCAAAACTAGTTTCTACCTTGCCCTATGTGTCATTAGAAGGAGTCATCAAACCGTAGATTAGTCTCACTGGAAAGAGAAGACGTATGAAAAACTATCCATGCATACCTGTTTATACCTGTTAGACAATACAGCTAACTGCAGAAGTATCATGTACTGTAGAAATAAATGTTCATGTGAGTCCTTGAGAAAGCATGAAGAGTATTCAGTAAAAAATTTTCAACATAAATAACCACCCTGAAATTTAATTTCAAGCATGTGGTCTTAAAAATTCATCTTTAAATATTTTTACACACACACGTTGCCTAATTCTCAACTTAAAACTTCAGTTGAATAAAACACGTTTGTGGTTTTTGATTAAACATTATCATAAAGGAAAAACACAAAAACTAAAGCCAACAGGATTTTTGTGTGTGTGTATGTGAGATATTTAAGGCTGTGAAAATTAAATGCTGGTTATTTACTTATGGCATAATAAGAATATTTATTGGCAATTCCATTATTTATGGTTTTGTCTTCTAGTTTGATTATTTTAGACTAGTTTGATTAGTTGATTTTTTTTTTATTTGAGAAAGACCATTTTGCTATAGGTATGTGCACTTACCAGAGACAGAGAAACAGAAAGTGAGAAATCACCCCAAGGGGGGGATGACCACACTGCAGTCCCTTTTTCTCCATTCTCCCATTGGGATTTTGAGTATTCATGCACATGTGCCTGGCATGAGTTTTAAGCTGCCAGGTCCAGGACTCAAACCACCGTCAACTGTGTAGAAATTCAGCGATGTAACCATTTCGCCATCTGCTGGTCCCAATTTTGATTAGTTTTAACTGTGAGTATTTCATTGAGATCTTTTCATGTGTCCACTTAGTTCTTTGAAGTGGTGTTTGCAGAATAGTCTCTTCCTTTCTCCAATTTGCTGGAGTGCAAGGAGACAGTGGTTCTGGGTACCAGTGTGTCTGCAATGCTAACTCAGATCTTGTCTTGAATTCTTCCACATTCTAAACATTGAGGGGAATCTAGGGCAAGCCACATTCTCCAATGAAGCTATAACAGAAAGATTTTGTTTTAATCTCAATGTACATATTTCCTTTCTAGGTATCTATTGCCGTGTAACAAATCACTTCAAGATTTAGTGCATGGCTCCTGTATCTCTGATTGGGACAGGACTCAGTGGAAGTGGTTGATAGGTCCACAAAGCACCAGCCAAGTCATTTAACGGGGCCTGGAGAATCAAGTGCCAAAAGGGCTCTCACATCCCTGGTAGATTGGTGCTACCGGTCAACTGGGAACTTGCCTGGGATTGTTGGCCAGTCTGTTCCTGTGGTTTCCTTTGTTAAGATTCTTCATAGTGTAATTCATGGTATTCCTTATAGCATGGTAGCTGGGTTACAAAATCAAATGCTCTTTTGGAGGTAGAGGCTGCTTATTTCTTATGATGCAGACCTATAAGCCGACAGAGCACAGATTCCAGTAGGTTCTGTTGGTCAGAAGTCCATCTAGATATCAACAGATGGCATAAAATACCTATGGTGGATAGGGACACTTGCAGCTTCTAATCTACCATATTTCTCAGCGCAGGAGGGGTTAAAGGAAGTGTTCTTATCAGTCCTCTAGGAACCTGTTATTAGTTCTGATGTTTTTGTAACATCCATTGATCAATAATACTTTAGCATTTTGTTTATACTTTTCTTTATAAACAGTAAATCTGGTGCATTAAATGATTGCTTTACCAACTTCTCCCAATAAATCCATGACTGAAAAACTACCAACATGTTGTTTGTGTACTAGAACATTTTAGAGGTCAATTAAAAATATATGTTTGCTCTGAAACCAGCAGTTAGCGTAATGGCTATGTCACTGGACTCCCAAGTAGTCAACCATGGTTCGAGTCCCGGACCCGGTGGCTTAAATTCACGCCGGTCACGTGTGAGTGTGTGCCCAAGATCCCGAGAGGAGAATGGAGGAGAAGGGGTTGCGGCGTGGCCATCCCCACTGGGGGGTTATTTCTCGCTTTCTATTTCTCTGTCTCTCTCTGTCTGTCTGGTAAGCGCACGTGCCCTATAGCAAAAAACCTCTCAAAAAAAAAATATATATATATATATGTTTGCTCAACTTAATTAAAAAAAACATAATTCATATATTTAAGCCATAGTATTCACTTAATGGGTCTTACAGCCAAAACTCATCTGACCTCAAGAAGCTCTCAGTGGAGAGTGACACATGAAAGTGGCCATAATATCCACCAGAAAGAAAGAAGCCCTGAATTTAGGGGCATTAACATGCTTAGGGCAGTTGTACATTTGTTTTCAAGTGGAACACATGTTAGAATTTCTTTTTATACTTTTCATGAGCATGTTGGAGCTCTTCAAAACACACATAGAACTTTTTTTTTCCTCATCCTACTCTGTTATTCTCACTTGGAAATCTCATTTATTTGCAGGTTCAACAAACCAATAACTTACATTTCTACTGCCAGCCTCAACTCCCCTTCTTAACTCCAGACAATAGACCTGAAGCATCCTTAACATTTCCAGTTAGAACCATTAAACACATCTCAAATGCAGTATTCCTATACCAATCCTGTTGTTTTCCCAAAACATGGCCTTCCTCCTATACTTCCTATCCTAGTTTCTCCATGGAATTACATAGCCCAAAGTAGGACTCTTGACAATTCTGTCTCCCTTGGTCTCCACACTGTCTGCAACTACACTGTCAACTCTACAAATAAACCCCACAAAGGCAAGGATTATGTCACTTTTGTTTATTACTGCCTCCCCTGCACATTGTCACAGTGTTGGTGTTCAGTACCTCTTTTGTTCTGAGGAATCAGGCCCTGCTGCAGTATTGGCATAACAATACCCACCAGGAAAAGGTCCTGTACTCATGTCCTGGGACCTCAGTAAACACACTGACCATCCTCATGGGCCCCAACCCTTGGTAGCTGTGATGGGGTGAATCATGATGTGGAATTTATCTGGGGGGTAGCTGTCTGTCTCTCTACATCCGTTTCTCTCTCTGTCTCTCACCCTCTCATGAAATAATTTTAAAAACTGAAAAGAGAGAGAGAGAGAACTGTACCTAATTCTGCCTTTATTTTAGACAGAAATTTGTTGAATTCATAAAACCAAATGGAGTTCTGAAGTGCATATGGCAAGAAACATGTGAGAATATATTTCCTTAAGCTTGATCATTTATAGAGATGATTCAGAGTATAAAGAACTGAGGGGCTTGTGGAAAGAATTACATCTTGTAGATATTGGGTAGTTTTAGGATTCCTTAGGGTCTGTACAGGCTTTTTCCCAAAGGAAGCACTAAATTTAGGACATCTCTGAATTCACATCACAAAAGTAGTCAAGAGATTTTATAGTTCAGTCACCAACAGAGAGAAATGGCAAAATAGCACAAAAGACTGTTTCTCACACAGTATAAATCACATAGCGAGAATAAGATTTTCTGTTTTCTATATTATCAATATAGCTGAAAGAATATCCTCTGAGACAGGTAACACAGAGCTAGGCAGGCCATTCGGATGCCATTTAAACTCTAAATTCTGGTGGCTCAGGTACTATTATTGCTCCTTTTTCTATTTATCAAGTTTCAAGTAACCTCACAATGTTTTTATCCTTTCCTGTCAGGGAATCGTTCTTCTAGTCTCTAGATAAAATTTCTTTACTCCTAAATTCCTTTAAAAATGGGGTTTTCATAGATTCTTTTTCACCTATACTCGGTTTCAATGAGCTCTAATGATACCCCTCATTGGGAAATAATTTCCTATTTACCTTTCTCTGTTCTACAGTAAATTGTCAGGCTTTTAAGGATGAATACTGTGGTTTTACCTTTCGCGTTTAACACAGGTCCAGACGTGTGAGAGAACAAACGCATGACTAGTTAGCAACAATAGCAACAAAAAATGAACGTGGTATGTGGATAAATACCAGGAAAACAGAATCCCCCTCTGAGAGAAAAGCAACAAGAAAAATGAGTTCAAAAGCTCACATTAACATTTTGCAAATTGCCCTTTTTTTCCACTCATTTTTATTAAATTAGCTTATCTGGTATAATTTCGAGTCATGTGGATCTAGCATTTTGGTCACAACTGATTATTAAGAAATGCATTGGGTTGTTGGAAAAGTCATGATTCATTTTTTGCATAGGAAAACACGGAAGAGTTACTTCATGACTTTTCTGAAAATTCAACATTATGAGCCAGTATTCAAATACATGCATGGAAACACACACCAAACTGAAAAGTTTTCATAAATGATACCTATTCTTATTTCAGGACATAAACTCCAAGATTTCACCACTATATTCTCTCCTGTGTTCATTTCATAAATTGACGTCACAAGTATTAGTGGATTGTGCATGCCATTTGACAGAGTAGTGCATGCAAAGTGTTCTGGATACACATATTCAAGGCAGCCCTGTGCGTTGTGCATAGCACACCGCAATTTATGAATAAATTCGCAGCCATGCTTAACCCTACGATGCGATTCTTTATCAGTCATTAGTGATGAAGTGGTAACTACAAAAATAAAATGTTGTTCTGAACCAAGAGTACTGTAGAATATCTGCCTAAGACAAAACCCAATATTTAGGGGCCACCAGATGTAATGTTTATGTTGCTGGACACTCCCACATAATGAATCATGGTTCGAGTCCCAAACCTGGTGTCTTAAAACCTACTCTGGGTGCATGTACATTCCTGTCTAAAATCCCGAGGGGAGAACAGAGAAGAGGGGACTGCAGCATGACCATCCTCCTGGGTCAGGCAGTGATTTCTCGCTTTCTCTCTGTCTCTCTGGCTAGCATAAGCTCTGTACAGCAAAAATCTCTCTCTCTAAGAAAGAAAATATGATATTTTATTAAAGGGATTCTTGGCCCATTTTATTATTTAAGTAAATATGTTGCAAAAGTAATTTAAGTACGTAATTTTAGGTCATTATGTTTTAAATTAATTTTCTTTCCTTTCTTTAGATTTTTGCCATAGGATGTGTGTGCTCACTGGAGAAACAGAGAGTGAGAGAAAATGAGAGCTTACCCACCAGGTGGGTGGCCACCCTCAATCCTTTCTTTATTCTCCTCTTTGGATTTGGGGCATGTATGTATATGTACCTGTGTGTATTTCAAGCTGCTGGGTCTGAGATGCAAACTGCATGGTTGGCCACATGAATTCAGTGCTTTAACCACCATGACAGTTGCTGGCCTAAATCTAAAATATTTTAAAAGTCTTTTAAAAGACATATTCAAGCATTGCCTAATATATGAAGATTAAACAATTTTTTTTATACATCAAAAGAGCCCTTTTGAGGGACCAGCAGTTAGCGTAATGGCTATGTTGCTGGACTCCCACGTAGTCGACCACTGTTCGTGTCCCTGACCCGGTGGCTTAAAACTCACACCGGGTGTGTGTGCGTGTGTGCCCAAGATCCCGAGAGGAGAATGGAGGAGAAGGGATTACAGTGTGGCCATCCCCTTGGGGGTGATTTCTCACTTTCTGTCTCTCTGTCTCTCTCTCTCTGTCTGGCGAGCATACGTGCCCTATAGCAAAATACCTCTTTTAAAAAAAAAAAAGAATCTTTTTGAGATGTTATCAGTCTCATCAGATTTTGCAATTAAAATCTACCTTACTGAATTTTACAAATTGACTTTATATTGCAAATAACAATATTATTCATTTATAGAATAACAATTTTGAAATAAAAGTATTGTTGACTAGACTTTTTTTTCAGGTAACTTAATGATATGAGACAAAATTGCGATTCTTTAGAGAATTTTTGTTTTTCTTAATGACTTTTTGTTCATTTTTAGGTTTAATTATATTTGTAATTTCTAAAGTAAAAGCTAAAACAAATGTAAAGTAACCAGAATACTTAGAAATTTCTAGACTTCCTTGTTTAATATTTAAACCAATGGTTAGGAATTTGTAGATATAAATGTAAGGTGCTCAGTCCAAAATTAAGAACAAATATAATTGCTCAAGCTATGGCACATGTAATTCGGGAAGAATATTCAGACATATACACTGTAACAGTCTAACCAGAAGCACACAATTCCTGTGATGCTATTTATATTTTCAATTCAGGTGTAAAATGCAAAAGCATATTCAAAGGAACTGAAGATACATTTTCAATATACCTCACTATGGATGCTGTGCTTTTGAAGGTATTCATTTTAGATATATTTTACAAAGTTTAAGATATAATATAAATGTAACTTTTACTATAGAAAGAATTGCTGAAAAAAGTAAGTTCTTCAGAGACCTGTGTAATTTATTAAAAATCAACAGACAAACAAAGGATGATCTTTATGTACAAATGGTAGTTTTACTGGGAGGCAGATTATCTACTAATATTTAGAAGAGGTGGCCCTTTCTTTTTTTTTTTCTTTGAGAGACTTTTGCTATAGGACAAAGAGACCGAGAGGGACAGAGAGACAGAAAGTAAGAATTCTCTTACTCCCATGAGGGATAGCCATGGCATAGTCCCTTCTCTTACATTCTTTTCTCAGGATTTTGGGCACACATGCACACACACACACACACACACACGCACACGCAGTGTGAGTTTGAAGTCACCAGTTCCAGGACTCGCACTGCAGTCGGCCATGTGGGAGTCCAGCGACATAAGCATTATGCCGTCTGCTGGTTGAGGTGGACCTTTAACACACAAATTTCTGTAAAGTTTCCACTTTGCGTTTCACTTAGTGTATGTCAAATGCTGGCAACACTAGTTGAGAACAGGCCGTACTTTTGAGACAAACAAAATATATGGTTAGAACAAGATTAAATGCATAAATATAAACAAATAAAGGGCTCATATTTTTTACCTGGAAAAACATTATATTTATACGCTGACAAGCATTTTCTGTATATTTGAGTAGTTTTTGTTTTTCATAGGCTACATGTGCACATAGTAGAATAGTACTTAACCCATTCAAACGAAATGCAAGAGTGTCAAATGGCAAAAGAAAAAAAAAGTGGACAGAACAATAATTGATGGTTTATTTCACTATTTCAGTCATTAGTCCGATATCATGTAACCAAATAAATTGACAACAGCTTAACCCTCACAAGAATGTTGGCACATACTTCAGTAAGCTTCTAGGTCAGTAGCTGGAATCACTGGAGTGTAGCGGTTGAAGACACGATGCCTGAGTCCCAATCCTGGTGCTGGTCACAGTTCTTAGTCTATATGACTTTGGAAAATGTGTTAATCTCTCAGTACTTGAGTTTTCCAAAATACAAAACATGTGGAAACATGTGCTGGGATTGTTAATGAAAGGTGTCAAAGTACTTAAAACAGTGACTAGTACATGTTTAGCACAATACAAGTATTTGCTTCTATTTTCTGTGTCTTGGGTACTTTCGACCTTCCATGCTACAATATACTGATCACTGACAGCAACAGTTTATATCTCATAGCTCTGGAGTCTGGGAAGCCCAGGCTCAAGGAAGTGATAGATTCAGTGTCTAGTGGACTGGTTCCTCCCACGTGGTATCTTCTTACTGCATCTTTACAAGGTGGAAGGTGCTAGCATCTCCCTGTTTGTTTTTGCTTTTAAAGCACATGGAGCATATAACATTTTGATTTCGGGGAAATGACAACATTGCAATAGATGAGGGACAAGTGTATTACTTGGTGGAAGTTCTTAGCCATGTTATAGCTGATTTAAGAAAGGAGGACGTTCACTTCCCAAAATAAAATCTGAACTAAATTTCTCCATACAGTTGTCCTTTTTTAGAAAAGAGTAAAGAACAAAATTGAGAGATTCATATTAAAATGAATGCATCGTACAGCACCAAGAATACAGTCTGTTGGATCCAACAGTGGTGTTACGTGCTGCTGAGATGAAGAGCTTCTAAGCTAGGACTACATGGGAGGACGAGTTCCCTTCTCAGTTCAACCTAAAGACCCAGTACACAAGTGTGCATGCTAGCTGTGGCTAAGAACATTTCTTAAAAGGTAATAAACAACAAAATAAAAACTCAAAAAACAAAGCCTATTAGATTTGGTTGATTCTTTGATATGGACATTTCATGATCACGTTGTACATTTGAGACTGTTTTCCAAGGGTAAAATTAGTATGACACTTCCCATTTTATACCATTTAAAACATAAATAACAAAATAATAATGACAGAAAGCATTGCTGTGTGCCTTCTCTCTTAAAGGATGCCCTATGATTTATACAATGTTTAAAGAAAATAGTTTTCTTTTAACATGACCTTTACTCTGTTTCCTAAACATTGTAACATTTAAGGGTAATCTACCAAAGGATAGTTAAGGTACTACGGGCAAACACTCTGCTCATGTTTAGCAAGTGTAAGGAAAAGGCAAAATAAAAGTTAAGCTTTGTAGAAAGTATTTCTAGAGGTTCCTAGAAAGTTTTTACAGAATGTGCATATCATTTGAAAACACTTGGGAAGCCAATTTGCCTTCTTAAAATAGTGTGGCTTTCTTACTTTCTAAGACATATGTGTGGCAGATCACCCGCAATGTCTAGTGCCGCGAAGACAGCAATCCTTCCATTCTGCAGAAGGACGCCATCCCACTGAGGAGAGTGGAATAGAGGGCACTTTTAAAAGCATTTGCTTAGTACTTTCACATGTACTTGACGTGAGCTGTTTTTAGCTGCAACCTGCAGCAGGCCCACTTTTGGAATGAGGCAAATGCTGTTCCTAGCACCCAAGAGCTAGTTTGGAGAAACCCAGCTTCGATAAGTGAATTAATCTCTATGATTCTCAGTTTTGCCACCTGGAAAATTACAGTAAAACTAAATCAGTGGTTTTCAGTCTGTGCTCTGCAGAGCTCTGTAAGATTCAGAGTGGTGATCTGGGGTTCCCCAAATGGGGAGGAGAAAGTGTGTTGTGATCTGATGTTTATACTGGAGTTTGTCCACACATTTGAAAATAACTGGTTTAAATGGTCTCTAGGGTTTCTTTTGGCCCTTATTGCCTGTGAAATATATTTCCATTCTCAGAACAGTCATTTTCCAGTATTAAAAAGCCTCAACCTGAATTAAGGGCAGGATGTTCTATCTATTATTTTTAGCGAAAGCTTGCTAGGAAAGTCTTCAAAAGCAGACTTCCTGCAAATAATTGCATAATAGATATTTATGTGAGCACTGAGTACATTTGGCAATGTCCTTTTTTAAAAAAAGTAATTTTAAGTAAAGGCGTATATTTCTCCATATGTCCCGTAATCATTCTCATAGAAAACATGTTATAACAAATACTACTTTAATTTGCCCTTTTTATTAGTCTTCAAGTTCCTACAATTAACTTCATTTTGGTGATTAATTTTTATACTTAAAATATCTTATTTGAAAAGCAATGTAAACCTCTGCTTACAAAGTGACTAAATATGAGGTTGGTACAAAAGCCTATTTTGGTTTTGGACCATGATTTTTAAATCAGTATAATTAGGTTCAAACACATCTTTATTAATCAAATAAGAGCCATTATAATCAATACATTTTTTGCCAGTGAGAAATGTCTGTTTATTTCTGTAATGTAAAAATGTGTGCTCTGGAATTCATTAAACTCTTGGAAGGCATCTTTTGCATCCTGGTGACTGCCAAAGCATTTTTCTTTCATAAAGTTGTGAATCTGCTTGAAGACGTGATAATCAGGTGATTATGGTGAATGAGGCAAAACTTGGTAGCCCAATTCTTTAAACTTCTGAAGCATTGCTTGTGTGATGTTCAGTTGGGCATTGTCAGGGAGAATAACGAGGCCCTTTCTGTTGACCAATGCCAGCTGAAGGTGTTGCAAGTTTTGGTGCATCTCATCAGTTTGTTGAGCATATTTCTCAGATGTAATGGTTTATTTAGGATTCAGAAAGCTGTAGTGGATCAGATTCCACCAAACAGGGACCTTTTTGGGTGCAAATTTGGCTTAGGGAAGTGCTTTGGAGCCTCTTCTTGGTGCAGCCACTAAGCTGGTCATCACTGATTGTCATGCAAAACCCACTATTCATTACTTGTCACAATTCTTTTGAGAAATGGTTCATTACTGTTGTAGAGAATAAGAGAAAACAACACAACAACTTTTTAAAATTATTTATTTTCGGTCAGCTCATGATGCACCTAATTATCAAACTTTGTCATCTTTCCAATTTGTTTCAAATGCCAAAGGACATTAAGGGGTCAGCAAGTGGTATGGTGAGTAAGAGGCTGCACTCCCACATGTCTGGTGACAGTTCAAGTCACAGATCTCCCAACTTGAAAATCACTCCAGGCATGTGTGCACATATGCCCAAAATCCTGAGAGGAGAATGGAGAAGGGGTTGTGGCTAGACCATCCCCCTTGGGTGGTAATTTCTCATTTTTCTTATCACTTGTCTCTCTCCAGTGAGCAGACGTTCCCTATAGCATAAACCTAAAAAAAGAAAAACAAAACAAAACAGAAACAATGGTTGACACTGTATTCTTAAGCAACTTCTTGTGTAGTTTTATGAGGATCAGTTTCAATGATGCTGTCAGTTGGTTGCTGTCAACTTCCAATGGCCAGTCATTCTGCAGCTCATCTCAAGGCTTTTATCTCTTTTGCAAAGCTCCTTGAACTTCACTGCAACTGTATGTTAGCAATTCGAGGGCTGAATGTGCTGCTGAGGTCTGCTGTTTACAACCCATTGCGAACTCAAATGAAATTGCTCGGATTTGCTTTTTGTCTAACATCATTTCCATAGTCTAAAATACATATGAAATGAAGTAATAAGTCATTAGCAAAAAAGTAAAGCTAGAAATATCCATTAAAATGATGTATAACCCGACCACACTTATTTAAGAATGTATCCAATTTCAAATGACAAATTTTTACAATGCAAAATCATAATTACTTTTGTACCAAACCAATGCAAAATTACAAATCCGAAGGCATTTTTATTTCTGGAGTATTAGAGATCTAGAAAAAATGATACATGATCCCCACATTTGTTACTTTGTGAGATTCTGAAATTGCTTTTCAACTTTTTTGTTTTATGTTTGACATTTTATATGTATGATTTTGAGTGTAGGAGTGTTTATACTAACAGATGAGTGTTTTGAATAACATCATCATTAGACACATATTCAAATTAGAAATGAGAATTTGCTTAAAAAATTTTAAAGTTAAAAAAATAAAGTAAGTGAGACCAGCAGATGGCATAACAGTTGTATCTCTGGATTCCCACAGGGCTGACTAAGGTTCGATTCCTGGACCTGGTGGCTTGAAACTCACACTGGGTGAGTGTGTGTGCATGCCAAAAGTTCTGAGAGGAGAGTATAGGAAATGGGATCATGGGGTCTGTCAGGTGGTATGGTGGCTAAGGGTGCTGGACTCCTACTTGGCCAACTGAAGTTTGAGTCCTGGACCTGGTGGCTTGCTTTCTCACTTTCTCTCTCTCTCTCTGGTCAAACTGAAATAAATAAATAAAGTTAAATGAAATGATTCTAAAAAAAAAAAAGTGAAAAGAAAAAGGAATTGTGGCATGACCATTCCCCTTGGGGGGGGTAATTTCTCACTTTCTTTCTCTCACTTTCTTTCCAGCAATTGCACACACCTTATAGCAAAAACTTCTCTAAAAATAATTTAAAATAAAAGAAAGAAAGAAAGAAAACTATCACAAGTTAATGCCCATTTAAATTAACATGAACGATTTAATGTTTTAAGAATATATAATAGGGGCAGAAGATGGCACATGGTTACATCTCTGAACTCTCACATGGCCAACCGTGTTTTGAGTTTTAGACCCGGTGGTTTGAAACTCACACTGGGTGGATGTGCGTATGTGCTCAAGATCCTAGGAAGAGAATGGAGAAGAGATTGTGGCAAGGCCATCCCCTCTGGGCAGGGGTGTCTCAGTTTCCCTCTCACAGTCTTTGTCTCTCTCTCTCTCTCCAGTGAGTGTACACACTCTAAAGCAAAAAGCTCTAATAACAAAGCAAAAGAAAAAATAAGGTTCAAAATATGAATAATTGATTTTTCTCTGGTAAATTAATGAAAACCACTGGAAGAACTAAAAGCTCCTACCACTGATAAACCACTGATTTAGTTTTTCTATAATTTTCCAGGTGACAAAACTAAGTATCAAAAAGATTAATGGGAAATGTTTGGCCAAATAGATCCTGTGATTTTTTGCATAATTAGAAGAAAGGTTAATGAGTGTTTGGGGGAAGGTACATCACACTGGGTACACCTGTCTTCATATTCCTGTGAACATCACCTTAGTGTACATTGATGTATGTGAACACACACACACACTTCCTCTCTGTATGTACTATTTTGTACATTTAAGTTGACTTACACTCTAGCTTACACTGCTTTCTCTTTGTTCTCCCTCTGAGTTTCCTAAAGCTGGAGTGGATTTGGCTCATATATCCTGATAACTTCCCACCACCAGGGATTGAGTCTCTGTGTTTCTTTCCCTGGAGGCTTTCTCCAGACGCCCTGGTGAGCTGTCAGTCTTCCCTTAGGACAACCTAGAATCTCCTGCGATGCCATATGTCCCAGGACAGCACTCCACCAGTTATGCACAGGATTTCCTGGAAGATGGAAACATCTTTACTGGGCTACTCAAGTTCTCCAGTGGTAGTGAGCCCAGGTGCCTACACTGGTTGGCTGATCATTAACAGGTCCTTTACTGGCTTTTCTCCTTTCCTTTCTTCTCCTTATTCTCTCACTTTTGCTTTCTGGGAGAAGTTTCCAAATCAACTACTTTAATTTAGATCCCATCTCAGGAACTCTTAGGGCGCCAAGACATACTTCCAAATGGTACTTTGTGTAATCAACACTGCCTTATGCAAATATTATTTTATGAGGGATCAAAGGACTTTTTTTTGTCTTAATTTATACATATGCCAGAGGACTCTATAGCTAGGTACACATCAGCTAGTATTAAACACAATATATTATTTATGGAGAGAAACTAAAAGCCAGAAAATTAAAATGCACATGGCACTAAAGGGCAAATACTAAATATTAATTAAAGAAGAATCTATAATTATCTTCCCTAAAGAAATGACTTTGAATCTGTTTTAACTATAACTTTCGTAGAAAGACAAGGAAGTATGAAATATAGAAATAAATTATTGATCTTCCAAAGACAAATCATTTTATATATTAATTTCTTTGGCTCTTTGGTATATAATCCTACCCCAAATTTTAAGTTCTCCTTTTAAAAATTCATAATTTAATGTTTGGAAAACACAGATCAATACACAAGAAACAAAGAACCTATGTAAGTACACATGGCTGTAAGCCAAATCTAAAGCTTATGATGGCAGCGAACTATTTATCAAATTTATCTTGAGTAATAACATTCTATTATCCACTGTCCTTCTAGTTTTTAAATATTTATTTAATTTTATTATTAGCATTTTTCAATTTGACAGAAAGAGAGGAGGAAAGTGAGAAAGCAAGTCACTGAGACTTGAACCGTAGTCAGTCATATGGGAGTCCAGCACCTTAGCCACCATGCCACCTACTGGCCTCTGCCCTTCCATTTTAACTATTTTTTTCCTATTATTTTTCAGTGTCTTTGAACAAAAGTCTGTCCTTCCTTCTTTTCTTCTTTCCTTCCTTCCTTCTCTCCTTCCTTCCTCTTTCCACCTCTGTCCATTGCCAGAGGGCATGTGTGCTTCCAGAAAGAGACAGAAAGAAAGGGAGACAGACAGAGAGAGAGAGAGAATGCACCCCAAATTAAGCATGGTCAAACTGTAGTTCTTTCATCCTTCTCCATTTTTTTGGGACGTTGGATATGCATGCATACATGCCCAGCATCTCTCTCAAGCTACCAGTGCAGGGATTTGAACTGTGTAGTCATCTATGCATGATCCAGGTCCTTCAACAAGTAGGATGTGGGGCTATCCCTGAATCCTTCAATGAATGTTGTATAACCTATCGCTGATAAACCTCGTCACTCACTTTCTGATATACATGAAGGTAAACTTTATTCAGGAGATTTTTTCTGTTTCCTCTAGAAGAAAATAGTAACTCAAGACACATATTCTGAAAATTTATATGGATATGAAAAAATAAACATTAGTAACTGAAGGATTGTCTGTTACTCATTTTCACTATTTGCATAATTCCATCTTATAATACAACTAGAGTGGAGTGTAACTGGGAGGAAACTAGTAATTACTGGGAATTGTTGAAACAAAAAGTTTGGTTAAAGTAAAGAACAGAGTAGACACTCACACACTCACTAATTATTTGATATTATGAATAAAGGTGATATCAGTGTGCATGTACAATGACTGTATAACATTGTATTTTTAAGGTTGGACTGCTGGAATGTACGTGTAACTGTGTATTTTGATATAAGAAATTGTCAGGTCTTTTCTCCTAAGTGGCAGTATCTCTTACACATCTACCAATATCCTTTAATGGTTTTGGTTACTCCACATTCTTGCCAACTTTTGATATCCTCCACCTGATCATGGACTTAATTTGTATATTACTGATGATTACCTATATGAGCCTTTGGGGGCCTTTTGGATACTTTCTTCTTTGAACTCAATTTTGTCTTTTTATTATTGAGTTGTTCTATTCTTTTTGGAGCTTAGATAGTTATGATTTGTTAAAAATATATTTGTTGAATATTTTCTCCTAGTCCATGACTTGTCTATTCATTTTCTTCTTCATGTTTTATGATAAGTAGATCTGGAAATTTTGATGAAGTGAATTTCCCACCTGTTTGGAGACAGTCCCCCATGGAGCTATCATTTCTGCACATCTTCTCAGCAAAGAGTATTGATAACTTTTCCAGTGAAGGTTGCAGAACTGCTCTGGAGCTGGTCATGAATTTGTGTATATGCTTGGAGAATAAAAAATGTCTACTTCTCCATATCAGAGACATTTTAGGGTGATTTAAAAAAATTCACCTTTCAGATTAGAGGGGAGATTTGTTTCCTGACTAGGATAACAAGGTGAGTATCTCTTCCCAGAGGGGAGAATGATAAGTTTGGCAGCAAATCATTATATCATGATGGCTTCCTCAGCTGTGACAGACTCAGTGTGTTCTCCATCACCCTAGAGTCACTTCTCCTCAGCCCCATGAATTCTGGACATTCCAAGTACCAATGTGATCATGAAAGCCATGTCTCCTGCTCTGCAGAGAACAATAAACTGTCTAAATCCATCTGGGCTCACTGCTTCCCAGCTGACAGGATCTGTGGAAATCCGATCAGTTAGCCTAGCTGATTCAGTAGTCACCATTACTTAGAAGTAGCTTGATTGCTTAACAGCAATTGTTTTCATTCACAGTTATTGCTGTCTCCTATTTAGAAAATATTTTATGACTCACAAGTTTTGACCATATTTCTAGATATCATCAAATGGGTTTTCCAGAAGCTTTAAATTTTAGCACTTATGTTGATATTCTTAACCATTTTCCTTATTTGTTTAATTTTATATTTATTTATTTAGAAGAGATTCTTGCTGTAGTGTGTGTGCATTTGATGGAAAGACAGAGAGACAGAGAGACAGAAAGCAAGAAATCATCCCCCAGGGGGAATGGACACAACACAATCCCTTCTCCTTCATTCTCTTCTCAGGATCTTGGTCATGCATGCACATGTGCCCGGCATGAGTTTAAGCCACGAGACCTGTGACTCGAACCATGGTCGACTACATGAGAGTCCAGCGATATAACCATTATGACATCTGCAGGTCCCTGTTTGTTTGATTTTAATTAGGGTTGGAGTTTCTGTTTTTTCAAGTGAATATTTAATTGTATCAGCAATATCTGCTGAAAAAAATTTCTCTCTACTGTTAAATTGCTTGGATATTTCCTTGAGTTCTATTTTTTTTTTAAGATTTTTTATTTGTTTATTATTTTATGTGGGAGAGTAAGACAGAGAACTCCAACAAGGTCTTGCTGCACTTTCTTCCAGCCCCCAACCTTCTAGTCACCTAGGATCACAGCCTGCCTCCTGGAATGCCCAGCTGTTTAGGCAAACAAGAGAACTGAAACAGGGATTCTCATCTGGCTTCTGTATTGAGTAGCAGTGCTCTCCTGCCTGTGCTACAATGACTGGGTAACAGAACTCACCAGTTTTGAGGGCCAGTTTCATAAGAGCTCTTCTACTACTACTAGAAGAGGAAAGCCAATTCTTTTTATTGACCTGTTTATTATTATCATTTTAAGTCTATAATAACAGCTTCTTCTGCTGGTTGATTTAGATTTCATACTGCTAAAGCCTTTTTTTAACTCTGCAGGCAGATGATAAATAAAACTTCCTCATAATTTTCAGTCTCCTCTGCTTTTCTTCTATCCATTCACTTAATTCACAATAGCACACTGAACATGTTATTAGCAGTTGCATATCTACTCGTTCAGGTGATATTTATTTACAACTCTTTCCAGGGGATGCTCCCTCTTCAAATGTGTGTACGTGTGTGTGTGTGTGTATGTGTGTTGTGTGAGTTGTGTTTGTTGTGTGTGCTGTGTTTGTTGTGTGTGTGTGTATGTATTCTTCTGGATTTACTAATTCTGGTAAGAGGTTATTTCAGTAATAAGCTTCTTCTCCAACAGCTTTCCTTGTAATTACATGGCCTTTGGTCTGACATCTTTACAGTAATTTAAAATGAGCTGAATATCCTCTCCTCTACTGACCTAATTAGCTAATTAATTCACTAATTTTATTCAATACTTTTTCAATCTTCCATCCCCCCCACACACACTTCATTTCAGAAAAATACATGTACATAAATCTTCTAATATTTATCAGAATTTTCAAGACTAATTAAAAAACAAACCTATCCAAGTATCCATATTTATCTCCTATCTAAGAAAACTCTAATATTCAAAGATCTTAACCTCAGATTTAAAAGTTATATTTAAGCTGATCATTCACTTTTGTAAAAATTTTTAAAATGTAAAAACATTAACAAAGCATGTAAGCTTTGGATTACAACAGAGTAATTTACAACTGGTAGGATGCTCAACATGTGATGACAAAATTCACAGAACTAAGTAACATTCTGTAATTTATACTTTTAAAAAAGCAATATATTTACATTCTAACTGGAAAAATTGATTATCTGTTCAGTTCATATGTTTTCTGAAACATTTCCTTGAAGTTATCAGCTATCAACATAAAAACTGATCATAAACACAAAAATAAAACAATTACAAATTTTTAAAACTGCCACAAAACATACAACTAGTATGCAGAGTAAACTGAGAGAAGGGCAGGAGGGACAGTGAAGACCTATGATCTCTCAGGTAAGAATGATTTGTGAGAAAAATTTCACCATGCAAAGAACGATCAGAATGGGACCAGCAGTTAGCATAATGGCTATGTCGCTGGACTCCCATGTAACTCGACCCCGGTTTGAGTCCCGGACCTGGTGGCTTAAGCTCATGTGTGCGTGCCTAAGATCCTGAGAGGAGAATGGAGGAGAAGGGATTGTGGTGTGGCCATCCCATCCCCTTTGGGGATGACTTCTCACTTTCGGTCTCTCTGGCTCTCTCTTTCTGCCAGCGCATATGCCCTACAGCAAAACCTCTCAAAAAAAAAAAAAAAAAAAAAAAGGAACAATGAACAGAGAAAGGAGAGGAGACAGGGTTGATGAGAGAAAAAATATTTAAACCACTAGGGCCTTAGTATTTTATACAGAATTTTAAGATTATTAAGTATCTAGATTTCTGGGAGGAGGGTAGAAAAGAAGGAGGAAAGAAATGAATTACAGAAGTTGATTTTGAGGGTGGATAAAGACAAATCATAATTGGATTTCTAGGCCAACATAAATAATTCATACTTTATTGTAAATACATTCATCAGCCTTTGAATGATTTTAAGTTGAGGAATGACATAATGGGATTTCCATTTTTATAGATACATCTGACCCCTGGATGGAGAATGGATCATAGAAAGGTCATGAGTGGAGTGGGAGATGATCAATCCAGTCAGTTCTTGCAGCTGGAGTTACGTGTGTCTTCTCTCATCAGTGTTGGACATGTCTATCTATGTAGCCTGTCCTTTAGGGAGTCATACTTATTTACCCAAATCCCAGTTACCAGGTCCAAATTTGTTAAATTAAGCTTTTGTCTCATGGGACTTTGTAACACTGTAGCACTGCATACAGAGTATCAGTGATCCGTGCTTCTCTCTAAATGTCCACTTTATTTGAGTTAAGCCTGGTTGAAGATACTTGTTGAGAATCAAAAGTCATGGTTTCCAAAAGACTATTCTTTAAAATATGCTGTTTTCTATAGCATGAATATCAAACAGCCCTGGAGAATTTGATTTAGTTTTAAATATATGTAATAGTTACCAATGCTTTACAAGTATAATGCGTTACATAAATAATGTAACCCCAGTCGGGCTTGACTTGTCTTATCTTCCCCACACAGTGATGATAAACAATTTAGGGCTTCCCTTCTGAGTCTCTGAAGTTTCTTTTATAGCCCTAAACTCTACTCTTGAGTGTTGTTGTTAAGGAAAAAGAATTTTTTATTCTGACAAAGCTGATATCCTTTGCATTTCTTACAAATGAGTGAAAGGAAGATATTGTGTGAAGGGATTTGATTTGTAACACAATGGTGTCTTTCCTCAGCTAAAGTAGAGAGCATGGAACAAATTTACATTAAGTGTATGCCCTTATGAAAGAAGAAATAAGCATTTGGATTTGAAATATGTCGAGCAACTATTTTTATGAAGGGAAAGTCGTTTTGTTCAGCTGTGATTTTAGTTCTAACTAACAAAGGCTCTCTCTAAGCATTCATTTTCTACTTCTGCATGTCTTGTTGGTTAAGCCTTAAATCTTCCACATTGTCCCTTTCGTTCCTAAGAGGTGGATTTCAGACAATGCTGGCTGTGCTGTTAAATTTTACAGCTCGGTGGTAATAAAATATCAAGGAAGCTATTTTGTGGCTTTTTAGCAATGTAGATAGATTCAGACAGAGAAATGTATCTGGCCATGCAGCCTAGCTAACATATGCCCTCATATAATTGGTGACAGATCTATTAGCTCTACAATACAGGCCCCAAAATGGATTTTGTACATTCATCCTAGTTACTTTTTTTTGAGTCTGTCAATGAAACATTTGAAAGATATCTAGAGGTTAAACCACTGGTGGTCATGGTTAATAGGGAACATTTGACTAGCAGATGGTGGGATAAACCACAAATGCACAGCTTGAGTAGCTTCTTGAGCCCCAGGAGACAGAGTAATAGACTCGAGTATAGCTGTGTCTCATTTACTAAAACACATGCTACCTTTCTTGCTTTCAAATAAAAGGGACTGTGGTAGTGTGACTATGTCATAGCAATAAAAGCCCACTGTGTACATGAAGATGGTAGTGCGTTCTTCTCTCATGGCCCTTGTACTTGTTTTGTGACTGCCAATGGTTAGCGGTATAGCTTCTGGCAATAATAGAAATTATTTGATATTTAAGGTCAACTGCATTGGTCACTCTGCCAGGCAACAGATTATGACAGTTTCCTGACGAGGTGAAGAAATTGCGTGTCTTTTGGCTGTAGCCAATTGAAAATCCAGCTCAATTTGTTTTAAGAAAGCAAGGAAATACAATACTGAGTCCTATAAATCTAGAGCGGAAATCTAGAGATAGAGTCACCTTTATAGTTGATTTAATTAATGAACTTTGCAAGTTCCATTTAATCACATTTTCTATATCTCAGCGCTCAGTCTTCCTGATCTTAACTTGAGGATATCAAAAATGATCATAGAAATACCAGCTGGCATATCTGAATGGGAGACTGCCTCTTCTTCCTCTCAATTATCAGTAAATATTCAGATGCCTCCTAGAAAACTTCTTACACTCATTGCTCCAAATGAAATAAAATGCCAATTAAAAAAAAATGTTTTTCGTGTGGGGAAACATCATACATTGATTGGTTTAAGCCTAATTATTAAATCAGTGATAAAAATGATGATGTTTTAATAATCAGCTATGAATAATTAAAAGTTACTCCTTAATGAGTATTGGAATGTCTAGCAGATATTCAAAGCCACCCGACCCTTACCCTAAAAATGGGGATTTTTGATGTGAGTGATCGATATGTGATTACTAGGATACAGAGTTTTTATTGAATATCGGGATAATTGGAGAAAATAAAATTCCCCTTCATGTGATACTCTATTTTGTTTTGGCCCCTTTTATTCCATGTGGTAATGTGATAAGTTGGGTTGCCTCTGTTTTGAAAACTCTTCCACTGAAAGGATGGAAAAGTTCTGAACATTGTAGCAGCTGCCATGAAAAGATGCCATTTTTCTCTGAGACCCATGGGATAAAAACTTACAGTCAGATCTCTTCTCTGGCTTTCTCCAACAGTACAGTAGTAAAATCCAGAGGAACAAAAATAAGCTATACCCCAAAACATAGTTGTTACAAAACATAAAATTTAGCCTGCTTCCCATGTAGGTAGGTCAAAAGAGAACTTGCACCTTCTGATACACCATCTAGCATGAAATGAAAGGGTAAACCGTTATGCAGAATTTGGATCATCCATAGCTCGTAATAAGGATATTGTTACTGTGAACATAGAACCATTATAAATTTGGTTCCCTGGAAGATGAAAAATCTATGATCTTAGCCTAGTTGCTCTCCCTGCTAATGACATTTATTAGCCTATCTATGTTAGTATAAAGGGAATATTGAGTCTCATTTATACTGATCTACTTTAAGTTGTAAAGTAAGTGCTATTTTAGGTTATAAATATAAAATGATATATTCAATTTTTATTTTCCTTAATACATAACAACTTGTATTTATTTACTTATTTTTAAATATTAAGGTGTGATCTAATCAACATTTAACAGTCCTAAGCATTCAAGATGGCTGCTCGTGGATGACATTTATATTTTCATTAGATCTTCTACAAGAAGAAAGATGACCAACAAAAACATATTATTATAACTGATTTTCTTTAGCTAAGAATTCATGAGTTTAAATATTACTTTGAACATTCTCAGAATCAAGGATAAATGAGTCAGAACAGAGTATAATATTGAGTTTCCACTTAAATAGAAATTAGTTTTAAAACCTAGAAATAAAGTCTAATAAACACAAGAATTGACAAGAAAAAGAGAAGGATGAATAGAGAACAATAAATTATTATATTCAAAACCTTATTTATTTTAATCTGAAAATTTCTTCATTGGTATCTTCAGTTCTAACTCACTGTAACGGCAATCCAACCGCATAATATTTGACACTTAAGATCTAGACAAAGGTGGATCTCCCTAGGCCTCTTGTTCTTTGTAAATACATGTCCCAAATCATTTCCAACATATCACAAGTTCTTTGGTTTGGATTTGGTTTATCCCCACTAAAACTCATGTTGCATCTTGGTTCTAGTGCAGCAATATGCTAGATGGAACCTTTAAGAGATGTGGAGTAATGGCGGGCTGTTATTCTTATAGGCAGATCGATGGTGTCCTTGTAGTCAGCAAGGCCTTCCTTTCTTGGAACTGAACTCTAACATGAGAGTGGACAGTTATAGAACTGGGTCACCACTCTTGTTTAGCCCCTTTCACTGCCGTCAGCTTCGGTGCCAAGTTCTGATGCAGTGTAAGGCCCTCAGCAGAGGCTGTCATATGTGGCTGCCCATTTCTTTCTTTCTTTCTTTTTCTTTTCTTTGGAGGTTTTTGCAACAGGGCGCATGTGCTTGCTGGAGAGAGATATAGACAGTGAGAAGAAAAGTGAGAAATCACCCCCAAGAGAAGATGGTGATGCCACAATCCCTTCTCCTCCATTCTCCTCCTGCTATTTTGGGCATGCACGTACAGGTACCCAGTTTGAGTTTCAGGCACCAAGTCTGGGACTTGAACCACAGTTAACCATGTGGGAGTCCAACAATGTAACTGCTATGCCATCTGCTGGCTCCCTTGCTGCCCGTTCTTGAATTCATCAGCACGCAGGATCCTAAGCTAAATAAACCTCTTTTTTGTGTGTGTGTGTGAATTATCCAATCTCAAGTATTCTCTGGCAACATAAAGAGGGCTATGATTCTCCTTTGTAATAATTTCTATGTAGATTTTTAATAATTTTGACAATTCGTTAGTACTCTAATATGACTGATGATTTAGTTTACTTTTTTAATCAGTTTTTTTTTAAATAGAAGACAAGAGAGTATCAATTAATGCCATCCAATAGAAAAATTGCAATCCAGAATCATCTAAAAAAGTAAAAGAAAAGTAGATGTGATTAATTTTAATAATAAATTTTATTTAAACTAATGTGTATTTTGGCATATAATTAATAATTTTAAAGTTACTAGTGAAACAGACTGTATTTTTTGCTGTACTGTCTTAAACATCTGATCACTGGGGTCAGCAGGTGGTAAACACGGTTCGAGCCCCAAATCTGGTGACTTGAAAGGCACACTGGGGGGACCTGCAGTTGGTATAATTGCTATGTTACTGGACTTCCGTGTAGTTGACCGCGGTTTGAGTCCTAGACCCAGTGGCTTAAACTCACACTGGGCATGTGTGTGCGTGTGTGCCCAAGATCCCGAGAGGAGAACGGAGGAGAAGGGACTGCTGCTTGGCCATCGCCCCGGGGGTCGATTTTTTGCTTTCTGTCTCTATGTCTCTCTGTCTCTCTCTGTCTTTTCGGCAAATGTGCAGGCCCTATAGCTAAAACCTCTCCCCCACCCTAAAAAAAAAAAAAAAGAAAAGGAAAAAAGAAAAGAAAAACCAACAACAACAGCAAAAAACACACACTGGGCACACATGTGCATCTGCCCAAAATCCCAAGAGGAGAATGAAAGAGAAGGGATTGCAGAGTGGCCAGCCCCGTGGGTAGGTGATTTTTCACATTCCCTTCCTCTGTCACTCTCTTTTTCTGGTGAGCACACACAACCTATGTTAAAAACCTAGAAAACAAAAAAAAATAATTTAAAAACCTGTCAAGTATGGTACACTTGCAGCACACCTCAGTCCAGTCACGTTTTCGGTGCCCCATCACCACACATGGTTAGAAGCTCCTGTAGTAAGCAGTGAAGCTCTAATCAATGCAATATTGGATCCAGGTGCGATAGAGAATTGGATTGGATCACTGAGCGGTAGAGAATACACTGTGGTGGAGATAGGACGAGTAGTAGGCTGTCATAAAAATACTTCAGTAGGTAGCTTAACTAAGCGACGTTTACTTCTCACAGTGCTGCAGGTGCAACCTCAAAGATCAAGATGCGAGGATGGTCTGCATCTTGTGAGGACGCTCATCCTGAGCTGTAGCTGGGGACTTTCTCACTGTGTCCTCACAGGACACAAGGAGAGAGAGCAAGTCTCCATCTTCAGTTCCACCCACGCAGGAGGGAGTTGTGGTTTCAACATGTGAATTCTGAGGGAACACAAACATACAGTCCGTAAGTGCTGTTGCTAAGGTCTTCTATTATTTAAATGACTCCCCTGACATTGTGGATCCAGGCCCATCATATCTTTGCATTTCTCTTGGCTTTTAGGTGTAAAGATTTTTCTTCAAGTTTTTACTTTTTTTAAAAAAAGTCTTTCTAAACGTATTTGTAACAGCAGAATATATATTTAAAAAAAAAATCCACAGTTGAAAGAGCTTAGTAGAAACATATGCTCTCTTAAAAAGTGTTAATGAGGAATTAAATGGAAATTTTGTACCTGGTAAATAGCACTATCCTCTTTGGTCTACTTATCATCTTTAGTGTTTTAAAGTAGAAACAGAGAAATTATCTTAATTAGGAAATATTTTAATTAAGGAGAAATAGATCATTTGGGGAAAATTACCTACCTGGTTTGTGATTTAAATTTTCAAGCACGGATTTTTCTTTTTCTTTTTTTTTTCCTGAGCTCCCGTGTCTACTTACAATTTGTTTTCTATGGCTTAAAAAAGAGGTTAAGATAAAACTTGTTTAACATACTAAATTTTGTTTCACATTATGTTTCCTGAATACTGATCAAGATTTCTAAACTCATTTACAAGTATTTAAAATATCTGATTCAGGGCTGTTTTTTAATTATTTTTTTTATATTTTTTTGGTTTACAAATAATGAAAATCATAATAAGTCAGACAGTACTAATCATACAACAACTGTAAGTGGTAGACAAAATAACTCTTTTTTTCAAAAACTTTTCTACCATTCTTTAAGTAGACACTCTGATGGTTTTAGTGTTATACTTGAGGGTACTGAGATAAAAATATGTCTTTAGGTCAAATGGATACATTGCATTATTTCAATGCCTTAGTTTCCTGACTCCCAGTCCAGTGTTTCTCCACTGTATAATACTGTTCACCCAGATAATTGCAATCTAATTATCGGTAAGTGTTGGCATATTGCCACTTCAGTCCATCCTAAGGTTCGGTGACATGGCTATGTAAATGAGCTCTCATATGTAGTCTTCAGGATTTTCACCTCTTCATTTGAAATCAGTGTTCCCTGAGACCCACTATACAAGGGCTGGACAAGTGGCTTCTAATTCTGTCACGTGAAATCTGAAGACACGTGAACACAATTAAGTGAGATGGATTTTCCTTCTAATAAATATGTACATGTATTTGAGTTACTAAGTGGCTATTTTTCTTATTAGGCACATTTTCAACGGTGAAAAGAAAAAGGAAAAGATTGGAGGGTAGCAAGGAAAAGGAAAGTATGAGGAAGAAAATTAAGGTCTCCCAGTCCTAGTAAATTGTAAGGAAATCTTTACTCTCTACAGATTGTACCAAAGGATGTATATGGTGCAGAAGAGAGATGGCTGTGTGTGTGTGTGTGTGTGTGTGTGTGTGTGTGTGTGTGCTGTGTGTGTGTGTGTCTGTG